>NC_139940.1:7820394-7835394 GCF_963454915.1 Gymnoscopelus microlampas
AATTCCCTCTCATTCTAAATCTCACCTGTCATTCTTTTTTTGACTCAGAGAACTTTACCAGATGTTCTAACCCTGTTACTCAGGAATGGACCTTTGAGCTTTAGTGAAAATCCTCTTCCTTATATAGTCAAAACTACATCTCTACTCAAACAGCACTACACTTCCCAGAATGCAGCAGCAAAATGGCTGCCCATTATCAGATTAGGAGCACCTGAGGAATGGAGGTGCTCATTCAAACAAACCAACTCCAAAGAGAAGGAGAGACTCCAGAGAGGAGAGAAGAAACTCCAAGTTCCATTCAGAGTTCAGCCCAAAGACGCCTATGGTCGGAGAAATGTTTATGTACTTTGTTTGAAATGCTGCTTAATGTGTGTAAAATGCTGCTTAAATGTGTTAATGTTAACTGCTAAAGTTTAAGTTAAGGAACACATTGCAGCATTGGTCAAGGAACACAATATTGCAGCATTGATTTCATTTTGTGTTTGAAAAGTGTGAAATACAAAAGAATAATACAAAGTTAAAAAGGTTAAAATTCTGTTTGATTTAAAACTCTACTAAAATGTAAACAATTCATGCAATTACCCTGTCATGGGTTATTTGATTTACAACTACTAAAATGTGGAATTCATGAATTTGCCATGTTAAAAAGGTTTAAAATACCAAGTGAAAAGGGGCTGATCTACAAGCTTGTGGATCAGCTATTTTTCGTAAGATATGTCTTTGTTCCCTTTTAAAGGACTTAAATGCTTCATTTAAAATGGTTGAAAATATTGACTTTAATCATTTGTTTAAAGACACTTATTGTTTGGTCTAAGGGCTTTAATTGTTTTAAGGCATTTCATAAAATACCAAGTGAAAAGGGCTGATCTACAAGCTTGTGGATCAGCTATTTTTCTTAAGATATGTCTTTGTTCCCTTTTAAAGGACTTAAATGCTTCATTTAAAATGGTTAAAAATATTGACTTTAATCATTTGTTTAAAGACACTTATTGTTTGGTCTAAGGGCTTTAATTGTTTTAAGGCATTTCATTGTTTTAAAGCATTTGTTTTAAAACTTTAATTTTGGGACATTTATTCTTTTAAGACATTTATTGTTTTGAAAATATGAGTTGTTTAAAAAATGCTATGATTTGTTGTAAAATGGCTATGTTGCTAATCTTTCTTTTCTCTGTTAAAGGTTTACAACCTAACCACCTACGACGACCAGACCGATCAACTAAAGCCAACAAATGAAAAGAAAAAGTTGGAAAATAAAAAAGTTGATTGAGTCTGAAATTCTGACTTGTGTCCTTGTATGTCCTTTTGGAGCTAAACTGGAACCGGGACTTGACAAACCCTAACCAGTTTATGTTGGGTCAACATACGACATGCTCACATGCCCAGAAAGTCATTAGCACTCTGCCGTTGAGTGAGGTAGTTACAGTAATTCTCAAGATCTTTTGAGGAGCATATTGGGTCTAAGCAGTCAACAGTTGTAGACAGTCGGTGGATGACTGTACTGTATGTATTCCCATGTTAACTACGGTACTCCGCTCAGCTGTTGTCCTAAATAGGCTGTATCCTTCTCTGTCAATTTACCTTGTCACATTAGCCATGTCATTCAGAGGGGTTTGCGTATCCTAATGGCCCGTGTACGATGACACTCATAGATTATGTTCAGCCCTCTCCAATCATCCCCAGGGTCATATAGCCCATCTACAGATAAGAGATATACAACATGTAAACATCCTCAACTCAATGTTTTTTTTTTGTCTGTGAAAGTATGAACATAACCTGTAATAATGATGCATGCAGCACCATTAACCTTGTACTACTTATGACACATAACGTATGTTTTTACGTTTATTGATTTTATGACGCGGCTCTGCAGGAAGCTACAGTATGAGTTTGGTCTGTGTTTCTGTATATTTGTCCTGAGCTAATCTCGCAAACTGTTGGACTGATCAGCAAATAATATCTTGTGCAGTAAGCCAACTTAATACCTCTGCGATGTATTTTTCATACATGGACTTTATGAAATATTTAAATGAGTAGTTAACCCAAAAGAAATGCATATTTTCTATCAATTACACTCTTGTGGAGATTTCTTTGTTTTTGTCACATTCCTAAGCCAATAAGTTGATGACCGGCGGAAAGATTCTAATTCTAAGGAGACTCGAGACTTCATGGGGTGTGTAATTGATAGAAAGTAATTTTTTGGGTGAACTACTCCTTAATTTTATAGAAGTCAATAGAAGCCTGGTGTTTTGCGGACAGGGTTTTGAGGTTAGGTTTAGGCATTATTTCTGTGAGGTTAGGTTTAGGCATAGTTTTAGTGAAGTTAAATGTTAGGGTCAATCAAGGTGAAACATCAAAGAAAGAGGGATTCCCGGGCTCAGAGGTAGGGACCCGGTTTGAATTAGTGTCGAGGTCCTCGAGCAAGACACCGCACCGAACCTTAAACTGCTCCAGATGAGCAGGATGGTGCCTTCTGTTGCAGAGTGGCTCACATCCTCTGCCTGAAGACCAAAAGCCTAACATCTCCCCCGGCCAAGGGGGATTCCTATTTAGGCTAGTGCAGGGGTCTTGAACGTTATCAGGCCAAGAACCCCCTAGCTGAGAGAGAGAGATAAAGCAGGGACCCCCTACTCTATTGTATAAAATTGTGTTTCAGATTGATTTTTTTTTTAACTTAGTCTGCTATTTTTTCCCTATACACATATAGCCTCTTTACCAAAAATAGCCGATCCAGGCGTTGAGACTTGTAGATCGGCTATTTTCGGCTAATGTTCCCCTCAGAAAAGGAATTCTAGGGTTCAAGTGGTTAATGTAAAAAACAAAAATCCTATCACACAAAGATTTGGCGGACCCCCTAGGTGTCCCGGATCCCATGTTGAAGACCCCTGGGCTAGTGGATAAGATGTTTTACTGTAGTGTCCCTTCCAACACAGGAGACCAGGTGGCTGCTCAGATGGTCATGTTGAGCACACAAGGTAGCAGTTAGGGGTTAAGTATCTTGCTCAGGGACACATCGATCTTTAAACTGGGCTGCCTGGGGGGCAAACCAGTGCTCTTTCTAAATTTAGAGTAGCCAATTATTGTTTTACCTTTTATTTTCTCCCCAATTTAGTCGTTATGCCAATTCATTCCTCCCTGCACACATATCTGTGTTGTCACTGCTGTTGTATCCCACTGACTCACCTGCCAGTGAGGAGCCCTTGCCCCACTCGTCCCGTCCCAACAATCCCTGCTGACAGCCCAGCCCATAGGAGTACGTGCAATGACCGATATCGCCACCCTGCCCTCCAACCGTGGTGGTGGGCAGGGACTTAACCACTGACTGCGCCACCCGAGCGCCTGGAAACCAGTGATCTTGCGGCCGGCTGAAAGCCGTGAGGTTTCCAGTTCGATCCCAAGTGTTCTTGAGCAAGACACTGAACCCCTAATTGCTCCCAATGTGTTGCCTTGTATGGTTTCCTCTGCCATCGGTGTCTGAATGTGTGAGTGAATGTACTGCACAATCTAAATCAAATCAAATCAAATCAAACTTTATTTGTATAGCACATTTACATCGTCCAAGGTCGAACCAAAGTGCTTCACATTACAGAGCATAATAACATAGGCAAGCATTACTTCAATATAGAAGAGAGCAAATGTAAAATACAATAGCAGTACATGGGAACAACATAGGCTATAAGGGTAGACTTAAATGAAATTGAATTAAACGAGATAGAGTAAAAAGGAGTCTTTAATAGGGATTTAAAAGCCGTCAGAGACCGAGCAGAGCGAACATGGAAAGGCAGGGCGTTCCAGAGGTTGGGACCGGCCGCGGCAAACGCACAATCTCCTCTGGTCCTGAAATATGTGTCGGGCACAACCAGGAGAGATTGATTGGCCGATCTCAGGGCTCTTGTTGGGACGTGTGGAGTGATCAATTCCGCTAGATATGGAGGGGACAGGTCATTTTGGGCTTTAAAAACAAACACAAAAATTTTAAAATCAATTCTAAAGCGGACAGGGAGCCAGTGGAGGGAGGCAAGGACTGGGGTGATATGGTCCCGCCTATTAGTGTTGGTGAGGAGGCGAGCGGCGGCATTCTGAACAAGCTGAAGACGCCTGATAGCTGACTGATCAATGCCTGCATAGAGAGCATTACAGTAATCTAATCTAGTTGAAATAAAAGCGTGGATGACTCTCTCGAGGTCGGTACGGGGCAGATAGGCCTTTGCCCTGGCTAGAAGCCTAAGCTGAAAGAATAGCCTTGACCACAGAGCTAATATGCTTGTCAAATTTAAGGTTATTGTCAAAGGTGACACCAAGGCTCTTAACTGAAGAACCGATGTTATCACTGAGGGGGCCGAGTGGGGTGATGGGTGAGCTAGGGTTATTGTTGAAAATGATGACTTCGGTCTTGCTTTCGTTGAATCTATGTATATAGCACTTTGGATAAAAGCGCTATATAAATTTACCATTTATCTTCTGATTACAAGACAGCCTCTCTACCTGCTTAGCTACTGCTGCCATGTGTTTATTATGGCACCATTCTGGAATTGGGATATTCTAATTGCCATGTCGCCTCTCTGGTTTCATTTATATGACTACCACTGCTTCTACTATGAGTACTACTCATGAAAATCATTATACTAGATCTGAATTTATTTAGATTTTCCGCTGATGAATGTAGAGGATTGAACTGGATCACACCGATGATAGTTCATGAAACCCTCTCTCCTCTCTATTTCTGTCAAACAGTCATAGAGGACACACATCTCCTCCCTCTCATCCTCTGTCTATCTCGCTCTATCTCCTTCATCCCTTCCTCTGCCTCCTGCTTCCCATCCTCCTCGTCTCCCTTTTTTCTGTGAAAGCAGGAAGTAAAACCCCAAGAAGAACCATGACGCAACCCATGCAGCATGGGTGTACAGTATGTCCCCCAGGATGGAGCAGTGAGATGGATAGAAGATATTCCTTTAAAGTCCGGATCATGGACAGACACATCCTCTACTCCTTATTCTGTCTAGAAAACAGTACACACACAGTGAGGATGTCCACGTATGCACGCACAGAGGCCTACAGTATACTCGGTATGCCTCCCGGATATGTGTGACATACCGTAATCCACTTTAGTGCTATATAATTCATCGTACAACGATTAGCAAAAAATCCAGATCTACAAACTCACAATGCCTTACGATGTGACGTGTTGCGAGCTTGTAAATCTGCAATTTTTTTGGGGAAAAAAATATAACTGAAGCAGTTGTAATGTATGCCTCCTCCTGTCCTCCTGGTATTGGATTACTGTATAGACCTTGTGGTGTAAAGGGTTAGGGTCAGACACACAAACACTGACACCTTATACATCTTCTGGCAATGTACTGATTCATGCGCTAAACAGTAAACACACCCAGCCATACCTCACTGCCCTCCAGTCCAGACGTCAGCCACCATACAGGGCACACACAGTCACGCCCCACCCAGGGTGTCTGCACAGTTCCGGGCTGTGAGGCAATTAGCACTAATGGCAGGAAGCTTGTTACCGTTATCTGCTGCCGCGGAGGCTGGCATTCACAGACCCTGGCCGGTCACGTACTGAGAGAGAAAGAGGGGGGGAGGGGGGGTTCAGAGAGAAGGCAACTATAATATTGTGTCATGGAAGGACAAGTGTATGAATGTTCTTTAATTTCAGTTTGGTTATTAAAGCTTGTCTGTTAGCCTACTATACAGTCAGGGCCGTGCAACACGTTGAACTCACACACTGAATAAAAGCTGAATTTAGATGAAGAAAATAGCCTATTAATTAGTAGAGGACAGTGGCATATTAGAAAACAGAGAAGCTAAAAAATTATTATAGGCATTTATTTATATATTATAGGCATGGCCATAAAGAATACAAAAAACAAAGATATTGGCAAAAATGTTGGTGTACAAATTTCTGTCTTGTGTACCTTATTTTGTAGCGATATCCTAGTGTTTCCTGTTTTTCTTGGTTAGTCATGTCTCACCAGTCCTGACAATAGCATTGCTGCCCACCTGTGTTCTGTTAGCCCCCTAGCCAATCCTGTGTTAGTTACCCTCTGTGTTCACCTGTGTCTAGTAATCTCTGTTAGTGTTAGCCCCGACCCATGGAGAGAGAGAGTTATGACACGCTTTGATCTCGCTATTGGCTATAGTTCCCAAACATTGGAACTATCTCATTGAGAAGCATTTCCGCATTCCATTCTTACAATGAGAGTCAACGCTAGTGTCGTTGTCAGTTGTGTTCACCTGTGTCAACCCCTGTGTGTATATAAACCATCAGTTCTTGTAATTTCAGTGTGTATATAAACCATAAGTTCTTGTAATTTCAGTTAGTTCTTAAACATTGTTACCAGCGGCGTAACGAGGCAACAGTGGGCCTCGACGCGGGGTGGTCACCGTGGGCCCTCAAACCCTCCCCACCCCCGCCGCCACCACCGCCACCACCGCCACCACCGCCAGGTGTTTTAGACAGAACAGACCACAGAAAACAGCCCAAACTGCCTATTTCGGTCTATAAACCAAGAGGACAGCGGCGTACTGTACAGTAGTTACTAGATGATCTAGATGAACGTGTATCTCGCCTCTTCTGACTTCCAGTGTTGCTAGATTTTGCGAGAGAAACAAGCAACCAGGTCTATGAATTAAAAAATATATATATATTTGATTTTACCGACGGCACGGGTGGGCCCCAAATGACTCTGGGCCCCAACGCAACTGCGTTGTCTGCATCCCGCTAGTTGCGCGTCTGATTGTTACATATATATTCTGTTTGGCTCTTGTTTTCCCAGCGTGCACTTCCTACCCTTTCTCTGTGTATACCTCGTACTCAGTATTTTGTGTCATATCCTAGTGCTCCTTGTGTTCTGTTTTGGTGTTAATAAACTCTTCTGAACCTGCTCATTCTGCAAACACAGAAAGAGCACATATTGTTCTTAGAATCATTTGACAATTGGAGATGTTTTTATATGGAGTGCCTGTGTTCTTGGTTCACTTTGTTTGAACATTTACTTTCTTTTTGGCCCCTTTCAAATCTAGGCAATATATTTTTCCCCATTGTAATGTAAAGCTGGGGGAAAAGCATCACAGATGCCTTGATAACTGCACTCAATGTAAACATTCTCTTGGAACCAACATGAGACCATATGCGTTTGTTGTTGAGGCAGGGTGATTGAAAAGTGGACAGGACCTGCCAAGAATTGGTTGACGTGGCAAATATGAACTAGACTTAGGGTTCCATTTCTTTTTTTTTTTTAAAGGGAAAAAAGAGAAGAAAATATCAACAGGGGGCTATTTCCACTATTTTGTCTTACTTCTTTCTATAACAAATAGCAAAAATAGCTGATCTACTAGCTCACACACTCAAAACAGCCTCCAATAACGGCGTGGCTTCCCTATGGGTCTTTGGATGTTGAGGGTGGCTGAAAGGGCGCGAGGCCATCAGGGAAACATAAGATTGCCGGTTTGTGTACTGTATTTACCCCGAGTTAGTATCTGGATAAATATATGTATAGTCTATCATGTTCATCTACATGAGTGAAGTACAGTCTCTCTCAACAGTTATCATTAACTTATCTTTTCTGTCTGTATCTTTTAGATCTTTTCCTTGAAAATTATTTAAAATGATGAAATGTTCTGAAGATAAGATTTTCACCATGATATGGCATATGACATGCCCAACATAGGGCAGCCAGGATTAATGTGGTTAAAGTTTTCATATGGGGGTCAAGCGTCGTTGACCTACTGTAACTGCTACTACATTAGCGTGTGTTGACATTTCAGCCCTAACGTCAGCACACTTCCACATGTGTACCCAGCACCTAGCGTAGGGTGTGTGTGGGCGTGCGTTTATGCGCGTGTGTGTGTGTGTGTGTGTGTGTGTGTGTGTGTGTGTGTGTGTGTGTGTGTGTCTGTGTAAGGAGGAAAGAGAGAGAGAGAGAGAGGCTGTCGTCAGGGAGGGCAAAAAAGACTAAACAAAATAAATAGCAGAAATCCCTGAATGAGCCTCAGACACACCAGTCACGTACACACACACACACACACACACACACACACA
Organism: Gymnoscopelus microlampas; assembly: GCF_963454915.1. Classification (NCBI taxonomy): domain Eukaryota; kingdom Metazoa; phylum Chordata; class Actinopteri; order Myctophiformes; family Myctophidae; genus Gymnoscopelus; species Gymnoscopelus microlampas. The sequence goes on from NC_139940.1 coordinate 7,828,445, forward strand.
CACACACACACACACACACACACACACACACACACACACACACACACACACACACACACACACACACGCACACACGACCAATCAAAGTTGTTTATAAAGCACATTTATCAAAATAACACTTCACAGAGCAACAAAGGAAATTAAAACCACTTAAGCCCTATTAAAAAAATAGCCCATCTACAAGCTCACATGTCACATCCTTCTGTGAGATTGTAGATATAGATAATTTAGCTATTTTGGGAATATTTTGGACTTTTTTATTTTATTTTCACATATAAAGACATGGCCAAAGTAGGTTGAGTGTGGTTAAAGTAAAATGGAAATCATACACAAACTCAAATACGAATATAGAACTCACTACACAAAACTTTGAATCGGCTAGTTTTATGTTCCCTTATTTATATATATACTAGAGTTTCGGGGGGCTACGCCCCCCTCAACCCCAGCCGCGCACGGGGCCCAGCGTGGCCGTGTGTATATTGGGGGACCCAAATCGCCGGAGTGAAACTGTGGAAAAGTTATTTTGAGAAAGGAAAAAATGTGAAGAAATAATATTTGTTATGTTTCAGGGGGTCCACAGGGGGTCCGCGGACCCCCTGATGGTCCACTGACCCCCTGTGTAGTGTTGGGACGCGCGGGGACACCCCTGGAACATTGCGGACCATTTCGGTGTTTTTTTTTTTTTCATGAAGGTGGTTGCTTGTTTCTGGCGCAGGCTGTGCAAACCTGGCAACCCAGCGCATGCTGCCGCACGTTTAAGTGGCGTAGCGTCATGAGGGTCAGTGGGGCCGTGGCTCGGTCAGTGAAGACCCTGTAGTGCGGATGATATGTGGCATAGAGGGGCAGATTGTAAATCCACAGAGGAAACATCCGTGGGCTACCATTGGTTCAGCGATGTGTGCGGTCGCCCTGCGGCCCCTCCTCCTCCACCAATGTGCAGTATTGAGAGCCCTGACGTCACAACAATTGGAGCGATGGGCACTGCACTGTGGTTGGTTAGGGTACACCTAGGGCCCAGGTAGAACCCAGTTAAAGCCTGCATGGGCAAACCCAGTTAGGACCCGCCTTGGTCCCACATAAACATGGCTAGTTGGGGCCCACCTAAGGGCCAGGTAGAAGCTACTTATAGGCTGCATGGCCATCGCAGTTGGGACTGAAGTGGATGCCGCTGACATTGCTGACATGGGGTCCATATGGTTTAGCCCACCTTGAAACCATATGGGAACTACGCTGGCATGCTGGCTGTAATGCAAACGCTGCATCATACCTGCAGTGTGTAGTTTGATGTTGTGTATGTAGCAGATATACCTGCAGTGTGTAGATCAATGTCCATAGGAAAGTCAATGCCCAGCAGTGTTTTTTTTCCCCAGCAGAGTTTCTAGTGTGTCTGTGTCTCTCTGGAAGAGGTTGCACATGAACTCTGCAGCCGCACTGAGGCGCTCCAACACAAACACTCTGACATTAAGCTGCTTCACACAACAAACATCAGCACCACGCTGCTGTTTGTCCAAAAGACACAATATCTCCTCTCCCACCGACGTCATGTGTTCATTTATCGACAGCCGTACAGACTCCTTTTGACACATTTTACGTCGTTTATCCAGCTCTCACTGACTCTCCACATGGGGCTGTTATTTTGCTGCGATCAAGTCAACGATGTGAGAGATTAGCTATCACAGACGGACGGACAGGGGGTGAAACATAGTCTTGCGCCATGCCTTTCGGCCTGGCGGAGACAATAAAAAAGCGAAAGTAAAGGAAATGGCCATTTCTGCAAGAGAAGTAGTCAATAAACTATGCTATGAAAACATGGGCCACATTGGCAAAGAATGTAAGAAAGAGGCAATGATGTAGAAAATAGCCGATCTCCAAGCTTACAAAGCCTCTCAACGTGAGGCGTTTCGAGCTTGTAGATCGGCTATTTTCACAATATTTACTTGTGGAACGGAGTCAAACAGAATGGGGGGGTCCCAGATCAAGTACGTGTATTTGGGGGGGGGGGGGGGGGGGGGCGGCGTGAAAGGGTTGATAAACACTGCTCTAATCGGAGCGAAATTATCTGAAATTACTACATGACCATAATGCAGCCTAACATGCGTTGCACGGGGCGGTCCTGCCATTACGTTAGTTACTGTAGTTGCTGTGGAGCTACATAGTTCTCCAGAAGACACACACAAACATACAGCATCTACAATGGACGAACTGAGCAGCAATATAGACATTCAGCACACGAACGTGCATTGTTGACAAAGTGATTGCACAGCCGCTGCAGGCATGACAACCAGGTTAGCGTTAGCGACATGGCAGCTATCACAGCGCCCTGTCCGTCGTGCTGCAACTGCCTGTGATGGCTACAGGAGTAACAGCAAGCTGTCAGCGATGCCATTGTCTGGAGACTGCTCTTAGCGTGACACGACCAATGAGAGTGAGCGCTGTAGTTGTTGCTAAGATACGGTGGCGTCTCTGCCCCATAGCTTGTAGATCTCTCACACATGATTGGCGTAGGCTGCGTTGCCAGGTCTGACTTTGTGTCTAAGCAATGGTCGGCTTATTTTTGCGCGCCTTTGGGCTCGTTTGCATTGTGCGCACGGCAGCGCTTGTTTAGCGTACGTCAGCGCGACGTGGCAACGGACGTGGCAACGTGAAAGGTGATTGGCTGGTGAAAAGAAACACCCGACGTTACACCAGAAATGGTGCCTGGAGAAAATGTTGACCAAAAAAAAAGTTTGGAAAAAAAGGAAAAAACCCCCGCAGCGGCTGGCAGCTGTTGTGGTGATGAGGTCGTGCGCACGGTAAACGGTACGAAGCTGCCTCCCCTTCCGTTTTGTCCGACATTTGGTGAGTAGAATTAATTATGTTGCGCGGTGGAAAAGCTGTAGTGAGCAGTGAGATGTCCCCTACGCGAGGCGTAAATTCAGCGCGGCCGCCGTGGCGAGTCAGTTGCCGACATGTGGTCTGGCGGTGCGTTGTTTATTCGATAACAGAGCTGTGGGGTGTCGCACCCAGGGTGCGGAAGTTGCTCGCCATTTATATAGTTAGATATATATATATATATATATATATATATATATATATATTTTATATATATATTTTATTGGGAAAATAGCAAATCCTTATATATATATATATATATATATATATATATATATATATATATATATAAATAAACTCTGCCATCAATGTTATAAACACAATGCAAGGTGTGTTAGGCAACTAGATTTTGACTGCTATATGCATCAATACTGTCTGAATAGAAGCATGCTTCCACGCTTACGTTAGTTTTGGGGATCTGGAAATACATCACTCTACAGTATACATACTGTATAACACCATTAACTTGGCTTCTCTATTTTGAACATTATTTTTTATAGTTAAAACCATTTGAACCACAATTGTCAGAAATTGTAAAATAATTGTCAAATCATGATACGACGGGTTGTGAGACTGTAGATTAGCTATTCTCCCAAAAAAAAAAAATATATATATATAAAGAAATCACACCCAGTGTGAAGTGGGCGGTGTGTGGTCATCACAACATGACTCACTTTAAAAAAAGGATGAATGCCTTTTTTTAAAGTCCATACTGCTATTCATAGGGCTGCACATGTGTCATGTGTTTCGCTAGCCAATCACAGTCCTGAATTTGCAAAGTCAGCCAATCACATTACAGTTAGTGGTGATGACACTAGCTGTAATGTGATTGGCTGACTTTGCAAAAGTATCGATTTGCATTAACAATGGAAGGGTTAGGGGGTATACAAATCTTTTGGTCGGTGTCCAAAACTCACTTATAGGGGGCGGCTACACCGCCCCAAAAAACGGAGATACAAGGTTACTGCCTGACATCGACGATATAACGAAAGATGTCACAACTAGCTTTCATCACCCAAGTTATGGGAATGAAAACAATATTGTGTGCATGACAGCCATACAGTACGACAGTATATTTTCTGCTAACATTTTGATGTATTCATTTTCTTAAATGCTATCTGGATTAAGTGTGAGTGAGAGAATTGTGCAACTTTTCACAAAAAGATTTCACATTACACCGAGATGCTGCACTTTACCTCAATGATTCACTCACAGCTTCAAGTTCACCCAAGTTCGTTGTTGAGTGGTGAAACACAGCTCCCTGACCCCACTGTCTTCACATCTACCAGAGAGAGTTACACAAACCCTGTTATTAAATAACATTATGAAATGATGCTTGTTTTACTTTTTGTGTTTTATTTCCACGAGCCGAGACAATCGTCCCAAAAATAAAGATCATAACAGAGCTGGCAGACGGACGGCTTAAATGAAGGGAGCTAAACGAGCGTTTGTGTGTGTTTGGACTAAGACATCCTCTGAGGAAATTGTTATAAAATGGCATGAGGCTGGCACACCACTCCTAACCCCCTGCCATGTTTGTACTGGTCTGTCGTTCATTCATGGCATGCAAAATAAACTGGAAAGCCAAATAAACATGCCTCCATTGTGAAAAATGTGTGTTTTATTTGTATTGCTGTGTCATGTGCGTGTGCGTGTGTCATGTGCGTGTGCGTGTGTGTGTGTGTGTGTGTGTGTGTGTGTGTGTGTGTGTGTGTGTGTGTGTGTGTGTGTGTGTGTGTGTGTGTGTGTGTGTGTGTGTGTGTGTGTGTGTGTGTGTGTGTGTGTGTGTGCGTGTGCGTGCGTGCGTGTGTAGGTGGGTGCGCGCATTGGCGCGTGTGCTTATCCAGAGTGATTTAAAAGCAAGGTAATCACATACATGGATTGCAGAGAGAGTATAGTGCCTCAAGATTATTTATTTTTTTACCTGGGATCCATAGTGGATCCCAGGTAAAAAAAAAACAATCTTGAGGCAAGTCTAAACAATACAGTACTGTTGAAATAACAATCTGTACAATGAACTATAAACTATACTATAAATACCAGACACAATGAACCTAGCATGTAAACACCATGCATGCTTGCATCTAAATGACATTCTTAACATTGTGGTCAAGAAAACAAACCTAAACAAAACAACAAATGGAAGAATTATATAAAATTCTTTCTCTTGTGAATTTAATTCCATCACAGCAATATATCCTCAAATGTAACTTGTTATTTAACATCTAACTCATAGAGTAAAAATGGGTTTCTATGAGGCGTCCAGGTGGCCCAGTGACAAAACACTCACCCACCACCACCTCTGAGGCCCAGGTTCGATTCCCGGCAGCGGTCCAATGAAACAGCAGCAGTGTTCGTGGTATTGAGAAGCTGACAGGTGTCGGCTCCTACTGGTTGGTCGAGGTATTGTACCTATTCAATTAGTGTACCTGGGAGGGGAACACTGGAGGCTGAGGCTATCTATCGATCTATCTGATAATCTCTCTGGTTCTTTGGCATGATTTGGCCAGGGATTGAACCCCCAACCTCCCGGTCTAAGGGCGGACATTGTAATCACAAGGCTATCCATTCATGATATTTATTTATGATCAAATTCAACATGGTGTGGTCTGGTGGTTCAGCCAGTTGTGTGTCCAGGGATGAACTCCGTTGTAGGGTCATCAGCATGTTGTGTGCGTGTGCACGTGTGTCTATGCGTTGCCCAGAGGGATGTTCTCCACCCAGCAGAGAGCAGAGCTGATGTAAAGCTCCGAGTGTCCTCTGACATGCAACGTCTTCAAAAGACAGGAAGTTACTTCTAAAGACAACCAGCACGCTACATGATAATCTCTGCCCTCTGCTTCTCCTGCTGTATGTGAAACATGGATAGAACAAAGACTAAATTATATCATTTTAGTGATGTTTTAGATACACTGTCCATCATTGGTCTGGGTAATGGACAAAAGGTTAATTAGGAATACCGTGGATTAAAATAATATTTGAACGTTATAATCTTATTTTAGTCATCTGGGTCTACAAGTCAGAAGAATATGTGTGATATATTTTCGGTCCAGACACTTTGTTTAATAAACATTCCTTCATATGCATTCCTATAGAGAGGTCTACAGTCTGTCTTCATCTCTGTATCTTCATTTCTGTCTGTCTGTCTGTCTGTCCGTCCGTCCGTCTGTCCGTCCGTCTACATGTCGGCCTCTCTGTCTGTCTGTCTGTCTGTCTGTCTGTCTGTCTGTCTGTCTGTCTGTCTGCATGCTGTGTGACAGACTGTCAGTCTGTCTGCCCAGCCGGCTGCCTAGCTGACATTCACAAATAGCAGTTCATTAGTCCGCACACATATGCAAAGATGTGTTTGTTTTCTACACTAGCTGATTGCAGGCCAGCCTTCCATTGTGTCTTCCTACTATTGTCTGGTGATTGTATTTTGGTCTCCAGTGATGTAAGTGCAACAATGGGCCGTCTGTGAGGGAATCACGCAGAGAGGCCTCACATGACAGATTGATGACAGACTCATTGAGTGACGGACTCAGCACTCAGCCAGCTACTGTATAACTTCTAATTAATAAAGCCCCTTTACTGTAAGCAGAAAAAGAGGACATATTTTACCACTGAATCAACCTTAGTTGACCGGAGGCCCACTGGGCTAGCAGGCCGGCTAGGCACCCTCCTTTTCTTAACCACCGCATTGTGAGCTTGTATATCGGCTATTTTTGCTATTTGTCGTACGACTTACAGTATAGGGCTTAAGTGCTTATAGAAAATGCCCCCCTCTGTTTAGTTTTGACAAATTAAGTCATACAATCAATCACAGTCTTGGTGAGCAATTGGAGGTTATAAGTGCTTTGCTCAAGGGCTGAGGGAATGATATAATTCCCCAGGGGTGTGAGAACACGTTCTCAAATACGTTCTCACACTGAGATCTTCGCAGCCGATCTAGGGATTTGTGCCTGCAACGTTCCGGTCACAAGGCCTGCTCACGTCAAGAGTAAGTAATGGACCTTCAGCACTCCACTAGCTGGGTCAACCCTATGTAAGGAAAGGGCCTGCACTAACAGGATCAATGCGTTTTGACTGGCCGGACGGGT
>NC_139940.1:7840394-7995394 GCF_963454915.1 Gymnoscopelus microlampas
AATTAGTGGAGGTACTGTACTTCTTTGACCTACTCACAGTGTACATACACTTGGTACGAGATTAGCTGTGGACACACACACACACACACACACACACACACACACACACACACACACACACACACACACACACACACACACACACACACACACACACACACACACACACACACACACACTGTTCCCTCTAGTTCATGAAGTCTAGCGGGGTCTCTGTCTCTCCCTGGAGCCTATATCATATGCCTATTATCATGAACAGTTTATCAGTAGAAGTCCCCATTGGTCCGCCAGGTTCTCTTCCGCAGGGTGTGTGAGTGGCCCCCCTTGATTTACAGGTTCGACCGATGACCTTGGATCTCACAGGCCGAGTCCCTCGCACCTGCGGAATGCAATCACAACCTCCCTAACTAGTGGATGCAGATATCATTGTAAGCCTCCTCTGTCTCACAGTGTCGGCCCGGAACAGGGGAGTGAGTTTTTGTCTACTGGGAGATAACACACAGAGTTCCGCTATGCAAGCAGAAAACGCAGTTTTCTAAAGTTAATGTCAGACAGTGGACAAGTACCTGCATATAAACATATTTAGCACAATAAATCTACTTCTAAGAATAGCATACTAACAGAGCTATAATGATTTCATAGGGTAATAATGTATTTTCTTTGGGTGTGAACAACAATGAAACAACAGTATTTAGGACACACATTTGTTCTTAGATGCAAATACTGCTTTCTACCTGGAATCCATATTTTGGGCATTTTATTATGATAAAATAATAATAATAAATTAGCCAAGGTTTCAGCCAGATCGTATACTGTAATAAAATGTTAAATTAGTGGAGGTACTTCTTTGACCAATACATTTGGTACGAGATTAGCTGTGGACACACACGTACGCACGCACGCACGCACGCACGCACGCACGCACGCACGCACGCACGCACGCACGCACGCACACACACACACACACACACACACACACACACACACACACACACACACACACACACACACACACAGACCCTCTTATAAACGGCTATCCTCTTGCAGAGCCATAGCATAAAAAAATAAAAACTAAGTAGGTAGGTTTCCTCTCAGCTATAGATAGCCTCCCTCGGTGCAGATCATAATGTCCCCTACCATTTTTATCTACATATTTCTTTCCCCATTATTATTGTTTCTGAGCTATTCTTGCTTTATGTTGACAGTCTAGACTCTAGTTGATGGGCAGGATGGAGAATGCAGAGATAAGGGTGGATGAGGTTAGACAAAGGTCCTGAGGCAGATCAGTCAGCAGCTTTCTATACAATACAACTTCTTTTTGTTTTTTAGGCTTCAGCGTCTTGCTCAAGGACACTTCGACACAAACTCTAGGGAACCCCGGGATCGAAATGGGAACCTTGCGGTTCCCATCCAGCCGCTCTACCGGCCACTCTACCCCTGAGCCAATGTCGCCCGTGACCATCTATGACGATTACGCAAAATAATTGCAATTATCTCAAATAATTGCGATTAGGCGAGTATGTAATAACTGTGACTGGGGTTAGGGTTAAAGGTTGTGAAAGTGTTTTTTCTTTTTATATGAGCGTTAAATAGATATATATTCCCAAAGTATGCATTACTATAGTGTTTGCTTAGTAACAGGGATCTCCTCATCTCTCCAGCTAGTAAACAGAAAATTCATTTTCAGGTCAGTATATACCGATTTTATCTAATCAGGAGAGAAAGCTAAATTGTGGTGAATTTTGAAAATATGCCCCAAATAGGGACGCCAGGGTTAATGTGGTTAACATACATTTTGAATAAAATCATTAAATTGTCATATTATCAAGAATAAATATCAACCATATCCGTCTACATTTCCCGAAAGGAAATGCATGTTTTTAATTCAGTCTGACCAGAAGCAGGTACAAAAACATACCCCCACCGGCCATGAAAAAAAACCCAGTCACCCCCAGATCACCCCCCCCCCCCCCATCCCAGCAGGAAATTAATCCAACCATGCTGATGGTGCGTTGTGCGTGTTGTGATTTAGAATCATCTGTTTTATTCCTGATCGCTCTCCTTTAAAGACGCACTGAAGTGACATTTTCGGTCATTTTATTTTGAAGGTTCAGCCTGAAACGTCGGCTCAACGACTCTAAACCAATCAGAAGGTCCCATCCCTTCAGGCTATGGGACGTTGGATCTCAATCACTTCAGCCGTGCGCAACACGGCTAGTGTTTGTTTACAAGTGAGAGAGAGACGGCCAGTGAAGCACGTTTGCTACTACCTGGCTTATTTCTAACCTATAATGTTGTCAGATACATATTTTAGTGTGCAGATGAAGTTTAAAATGAGTAATACACTCATCTTCAATGAGATTCAAAACGGAGTATCTCTGTAATTAAAATCAGCTGTGTTTGAAGAACGTGCAGCTATGGGAATCAAACAGGTGCATGTAATCAAGATTCATTTATGTTCATGAAGGCTGCGTTATGTCATCACGCAGCACGCTTTCGTTTACAGGAAGTAATTAAGATTGGCTTTTTAGGGACTTTAGATGTAAAAATACACAACAATGTTTTTTTTTTGTTTTTTTTTGGCATCTATTGTTAGGTATGCCCATATGATGACCACGGATATGCTCTAAAAGTGTGAAAAACATATTTTTCATTTCACTACACCTTTAATGTAGTTGTTTACAACGTAGGTTCAGGAGTGGAGACCACCCTCTGCTTATCACAGCCACTCCCCGTCCTCAATCGCTTCCCTGTCTACCACACCTACCTTCACTCATTAGCCACTCCCCATTCATAATCACTCCTATCCACTACACCTGCCTCCACTCACCTCAGCCAATCCTTGTTGCAATCACCACAGTATTAAATACACCTGTGATCTCTCGACTCCAGTTTGTTCTGCTCCACAACAGACCAAACATGGGTTGTGAGTGCTGCGCTTGTAGATCGTCTCTTTCCGCCTTTCATTGCTTTCAAGTTCGGGGGGGCAGTGATGGAGCCTAAACGACCGACCGCTCCCCGAGCGGAGCAACGATGGCCGTCAGCTCCCGAGACGACTCCCCAACAAGCCCTCAGCGTTACCCCACCTTGGGTTCCTCATCCCGTTCCACGTTCATTTCGTTTCAATAAATCGTTAAGCTTAAGTAGAGGTGTAGTGAAGTAGGAGGTGGTGATGGTCATTGTATTGAATTACCCCTCTGTAAGTGTGGGCTCAGAGGACAAGATGACACCAGGCAGTGTCACACAACAAAGTTTATTAAACACTCGCAGAGAATATATACATTTGGACAAGCCATATTGTGTGCCCGGAAGCTACTCAAGTCATAACTGATACAGAGGTAGGACAGGATACGCATAGGAAGTTAGAAATGCATAGAAGACATGATGTTCTAGAAAGCAGATGACATTTGTATTTCAACAGTGACATCCTTTATTATAGGGCCTGAGTATGTTGATAATGGAGAGCATGTGGTGTCACAAATATGTATTACACAGTGATTGAGAATAGTTATACGATTATGTACTGATACTGGGATTTCAGTCAAGCCTCGTGCACATTACAACAATGAGTATTCCATTACGATCTATGTGTGTGTGTGTGTGTGTGTGTGTGTGTGTGTGTGTGTGTGTGTGTGTGTGTGTGTGTGTGTGTGTGTGTGTGTGTGTGTGTGTGTGTGTGTGTGTGTGTGTGTGTGTGTATTATTGAAAACTAATGTAGTGGTTTTGGCCTAAACGCCTCTATTGTTCTGTTTGTTTACTGGTCAAGGACAAAGAGAGGAACACTGGATGGTCGAGACTCCACGTGTGTGTGTGTGTATGTGTTTATTTATATAGAAAATTCATACACAAAGGCATTGTGTACCATTTCATACACATTTGTGTATGAAATGTTTTCTTTTAATTTTTACGTAAGGCATGCAAAGGCATGTAAAGAGAAATAAAGAATAGAATGAATAAAATAGAGAAATACAAAAATATGTATAAAGATCAACTATGGTTTTATTTTATATTTTCTTTATTCATCTGGTGTATCATTGTACAAAAGTCTCTGCTGTGTGGCCTGTCTTGAGCACGTCCACTCCCAAACGAGACACCATACACTCTATAGCCTCTGTTATGTGCTCTAGTCCCAGGTTTTCAGAAGGTAGCACACCTGTTTCTTTTTCCAGTTCAGTTCCTAGCTTTGTTTGAAGTTTACACTTATTTTTTGTTTTACACTTATTATACAGTAACTATGATTCTGGGTGCAGAATATGTAGAATTCTAACAAACCGTGCATTCTTATTACCTGATCTATTGGGCCTATTTATGCACATAATTAGTTCAAACTAAATATTTAACATTTTCCCAACTTGTTGACTCTTTGAAAGTTTCTCCATAAAATTCTGAATGTATCTGAAGCCTTCATCATCACAAAAATGCCTTTTCAGCATCACCTTTATTTATAGACATCAGTCTGTGAAGTCCGGGAGCACTCAGTCTGGGTTTTGGCCAGTCTCCGTGGGTGTCCCACAGGGCTCAGTCTTAGGCCCGTCCTTTTATCTTATTATCTCTGCTCTTAATGACTGTCATGCCCATATTTATGCGGACGGCACGGTCATATACTGTGTCGCAGACTCAGCCCAGCTTGCCACCAGGAAGCTGCAGCTTGCTTTTAATGCTCTCCAGGATGCCCTGGTTGAGCTTAGGCTTGTTTTAAATGCAAGCAAAACAAAACTCATGTTGTTAACTATCCATAACCTCTGCAAGTGGCTCTACGATAGAGAGAAGAAACATATGTCGTCCAAAGTAAAAAACATTCAAAATCATACCATGCTACACTATGTCATCCAATGTAAAACTTTTTTTTTTAAATGCCATGCTACACTATGTTGTCCAATGTAAAAAAAAACGTAGACCATAAATACATTTAAAAGCCATCCTTCACTAGGTGTTTTCCCAATTGTCATTATTACCCTGCTTGCTTCAGTAAAGCATTTGGACTTGAACTACCAGGAGTGGTAATTTGAGATATTGATTAATCTAAACTGGCATCGCAACACCTTGAGCTTGAAGATCGCTATTTTCCCTATTGGTAAAGAACTAGTAAGACCACCAAACATTGCATATGAGGTATGTGGTAATTTGTTATGCTTTTTATAATATCCTACTATTCTATGCTCTGAATTACACACTGATACATCTAATTAGACTATGAAAGCCATTTTATAACTTAGGGCCTAAGATGTCATCTTTGCTTTTATCTGAGATATACTGTACTTCATTTTATCTTTGCCAAATCCTCTCCCTCCCCTCCTCTCCTGTAGTAGAATTTACTGGCAAAGTTAGAAGTCTCCCAGTTGGTTTTAATGGGTGGTAAAATGTTGTTATCCAGATTATGGTACCATACAACACGTACACACGCACGCACGCACGCACACACACACACACACACACACACACACACACACACACACACACACACACACACACACACACACACACACACACACACACACACACACACACACACACACACACACACACACAGAAGCTTGGGGTAATCAGCCAGTCATCATCTCTCAACAGGCTCTGACTGGAACTGAGCGCTTTGATGCTCAACATCCTGGATGCACTGTTTACTGCCAGTCAAGGTTTCTCGCGCGCACACACAGACACACACACACACACACACACACACACACACACACGCACACGCACACGCACACGCACACACACACTCCATCAGTAGGCTACTGTACGTGTGAGACCGTTTTATGGGAGGATCTTGTATTGTTTAGGGGTACGTGTACATTCACCGCCAAGCATCATAAAGCGACATGCGACTGTGAAAGCACAGAAATAAATGTACATGTCTTATTTCTTGTTATGTTTCAAAACAAGGACCATAAAATCAACCTCCAACTAATAAATCAATCGATTGTGTTCCGTCTTGGATCGATAGTATAATAAGTTGCCATTTATCTTTATCACAATGAAAACTATTTTTTTAAAGGTTTTTAATTAAGAGTATAATATCTGCATTGCAGTATTGATACTTTTACTGAAGTAAAAAACGTGAGTACCTTTTCCACCACTGGTCCCAACCTGACATCAGAGACTTTTATATATGGAGATAACTAACATACCTAGCTCTGACATCAGAGAACCCCTCATGGAGCCCCATATATGGAGCTAACCAAAACACCCAAGACTGACCCCATAGACCATATAGATCTTTGGGCATGACTGACATCGCTGGCTCCATATATGGATACGACTGACATCACATTTCCAATACTTTTACTTCTACTCCACTACATCTCAGAGACAAATATTGTACTTTTACTCCACTACACTTTATTTGACAACTTTAGTTACTAGTTACTTTGTATGTTTTGATTATTTTTACAAAACATACATTAACCAACGGAGGGAAGGCCGAGAAACGGGACGTGAAAGAATAGAAGGCAGAGGAGGAGAAAGGAAAGAAGAAGGAGAAGAACAACTCCGACGAGGAGGAGGGAGAGAACGACGAAAAGGGCAGTAGGAAAGAAAAATGAGGCGCGGGGAAAGACGGAGCGAGGAGGAGGAGGGACGTCTGAAAAGGACGGGGCAAAAGGTGAAAAAAGGAGCCCTAAAAGTCAAAAAGCAAAAGAGCAGAAAGATAACATCAGCAGTTTCTTTGCTCCCAGAAAAGCTGCGGTGAAGATGGAGAAAGTGGAGGACAAGAACGAGGGAGAAAAGAAGACGGGAAGTGCGCCGAGCGCGCAGAAGACCGCGACAACGGAGGAGAGCAAAGAAAAGATTAAAGAAATGAAAAGTGAGAAGTCATCGTCGGACCAGCGTACAGATTATGACCCGTCCAAACCAAAGTACCATCCTGTGGACGACGCCTGCTGGGAGCGCGGACAGAAAGTGCCGTACCTGGCTGTAGCTCGTACCTTTGAGAAGATAGAGGCGGATTCTGGCAGGCTCAGGAACATCGAAACGTTGTCCAACATGTTCCGCTCTGTGCTGGTGCTCTCTCCAGATGACCTGCTGTGCTGTGTGTACCTGTGTCTGAACCAGCTGGGACCTGCCTACCTGGGGATGGAGCTGGGTGTCGGGGAGACGGTGCTGATGAGAGCCGTTGCCCAGGCAACGGGGCGACAGTTGGACAAAATCAAGGCGGAGGCGCAGGAGAGAGGAGATCTGGGCCTGGTGGCGGAGAGCTCCCGTAGCAACCAGCGCATGATGTTCCAGCCCGCCAGTCTGACGGCAGGGGGCGTGTTCAGCAAATTGAAGGAGATTTCCAGCATGAGCGGTAACTCGGCCATGAATAAGAAAATTGACATCATCAAAGGCCTCTTTGTGGCGTGTCGCTTCTCTGAGGCCCGCTATATAGTCAGGTCCCTGGCGGGGAAGCTGAGGATCGGATTGGCCGAGCTGAGCGTCCTGGCAGCCTTGAGTCAGGCTGTCTGCCTGACCCCACCTGGACAAGATTTCCCCCCCGCTGTGCTGGATGCGGGGAAAGGCATGAGTGCGGAGAGCAAGAAGGCCTGGATCGACGAGAAGAGTCTCATTCTGAAGCAGACCTACTGTGAGTTGCCCAATTATGAAGTCATTATTCCAGTCATGCTGAAGGAGGGTATAGACCAGCTTCCCAAGCACTGCAAGCTCACTCCAGGCGTGCCTCTGAGACCCATGCTGGCCCACCCCACCAAAGGAGTCGGAGAGGTGCTGAAGAAGTTTGACGAGGCGACGTTCACCTGCGAGTACAAGTACGACGGCGAGCGAGCACAGATCCACATACTGGAGAGCGGAGAAGTGCGAATCTTCAGCCGTAACCAAGAGGACAACACCAGCAAGTACCCCGATATCATCTCCCGAATCCCCAAGGTGAAGAAGGACTCTGTGGTGTCCTGTGTGCTGGACTCTGAGGCGGTGGCCTGGGACACAGAGAAGAAACAGATCCTGCCCTTCCAGGTCCTCACCACCAGGAAGAGAAAGGACGTGGACGCCTCCGAGATCAGAGTGCAAGTGTGCGTGTACGTCTTCGACGTGCTCTATCTCAACGGAGAGTCACTGGTACGCGAGCCCTTGTCACAGCGCAGGGCTCTGCTCAGAGAGAGCTTCAGCGAGGTGGAAGGAGAGTTTGTGTTCGCCTGCTATATCGACTCAGACAACACAGACGCCATCGCCGAGTTCCTGGAGCAGTCTGTACGAGACTCGTGTGAGGGTCTGATGGTCAAGACCCTGGAGAAGGATGCCACCTATGAAATTGCCAAGCGCTCTCGTAACTGGCTCAAGTTGAAGAAGGACTACCTGGAGGGCGCAGGGGACACCATGGACCTGTGTGTGATCGGAGCCTACCTGGGGAAGGGCAAGAGGGCAGGGACCTACGGAGGCTTCCTGCTGGCCTGCTACGACGAGGACAATGAAGAGTTCCAGTCCATCTGCAAGGTTGGGACTGGCTTCAAGGATGAAGATCTGGAGCAGCATTATACGTTCTTAAAGGACCACATCCTGGCCAAGCCGCGGGCGTACTACCGCGTGGACCAGTCGGCTGAGCCGGACGTGTGGCTGGACGCCACGCAGGTCTGGGAGGTCAAGTGTGCTGACCTGTCGCTGTCGCCCGTCTACAAGGCCGGCATGGGACTGGTGGATCCAGAGAAGGGCATCTCTCTCAGGTTCCCGCGGTTCCTCCGGATCCGAGACGACAAAAAGCCAGAAGACGCCACCTCCGGCTCTCAGATTGCTGATTTGTACAAGAAGCAGCAGATCATCCAGAATCAGGGCGACAGAGCTGAGCTGGAGGATTACTACTGATCAGCACAATTAACCCATTGAGACCGGGACAGCATCTGTGCGTCGTTTTTTTATTTATTTGGCTATTCAGCCATTTATACATTTCGGCCATTTGAAAATAGCAGATCTACAAACTCATAATGCATTATGAGCTTGTAGATCTGCTATTTGTTGCCAGACCCAGGGGGTCGGCCTACATGAGGCTTTGTCTGTCCCCCTTTCCTCCATACATGGAGAACTGTCCCCCTTTCGTCCATACATGGAGAACTTTTCTGTCCCTCTTTTCCTCCCCTGTCCCTCTTTTTGATTGGCCGAGCTTAGCGTGACATACTGATCTTAGTGTGACGTACTGATAGCGTGACGCTCTGATCTTATAAAGTACTAGGAATTTATTCTGGGTCTGCAGAACCAGGTCTCCTGGTCTTGTTTCAAAAATGTTATACATTTGAAAACTTGTGAAAAGGGACATTCTGCATAATGATTACTTTTACTTTTGTACTTTAAGTATATTTTGAAAGCAATACTTTTGTACTTTTACTCAAGTAAATTTTGAATTCCAGACTTTTACTTGTAACAGAGTATTTCTACATTGCAGTATTGATACTTTTACTTAAGTAGCAAATGTGACAAACTAACCTTACCTCTGCCTGGTTATTTGGTTCTCACAGACATTATAAGTACTTTTTCCACCACTGGTCCTGACTCCTGCAACGTCCGTTACCCACATGGTTACCTGTGTTGCTCATTCCATAAATGCCCAAGTTGTAAGTCTAAGTTGTACCTCGTTGTAAAGGTGACTAATCAGGATTTCCAACGATATGAAACACAATACCAAATGGTATTATTGAAGGGGAGAAATAATCGACCAAAAGTATGTTTCCAAACTTTTTTTTTAATGAGTTTTATGTACAATAACATGCTCAGTAAAAGCTCAAACAAATAGCAGATATTACCGTAAACCAAACCTTTATCCCTCCCCCTCCCTGTCACACTCAGATGCATACACACACACACGCGCGCGCGCAAGCGCACAGATGCACACACACACACACGCGCACACACGCACGCCTCACATCACACATTCTTTCATCTCCTCCGTGCCCTCGCCTCACTCCTGTGGGTCCTGTTATACTCCTATTGGCCAACAGCCAGCTTGCCCCTCCCACCTCGGCCCTGATGGCCTATCAGTGGCTCCACGCCGCCGTTCCGACCGTCCACTCAAGGGCCAGAGTGCCCGTGGAGGCTACCTATCAGGTCGCTTATCAGCAGGGCTCATTATGGCTCATTAGAATGGAGCGTGCTCATAAAGTGTGATGTCAACAAGGGCCATTAACGAGGGTGGGCACACACTGACAGTCCCTTCTAGAACACAACAATGTTGGAAGGAACACTTCTGTCATTTCATTTGGATGTGTTTTCCGTTTGATGCATTCACAGCACACTTTGCCTACGTTCACACTTTTTGACCTTAAAAACTAATGGAAACTGATTTTATTATTATTGTTACTATTATTATTATTTATTATTTTATCAGATTTGAACAAAATTCCAAGGCGGTATGGAATGTGATTTCTACATTTGTGTCTCAGTCTGGACATGTGATCTACAGGCTCACAGTGAGCTTGTAGATCACATGTCCTGCTGTTTTGGTGATGTCAGAATGCACAGATTTGATCTGTTCACTTAGTTGCAAATAACAGAGTGGACAATCAGTCCTAAAGATCAGTTTTGTGAAATCGTGTTTAACCTTCAGATGGCAGAAAACTCACAAAATTGACAAAATTGTGTCCACGGGTTTAGTTCACCTTTGACCTGCCTGGTTAAATAAATATTAATAAAAAAATACAAAATAAACCAGAACGCATAGGTTTTGGCTATGTTAACATTAAGGAAATGATAAATCAATAAACGTATGATGTTCTGCATTCTGCAGTGCCTTGCCTTATCCATTCAGATTGAGTTTACGCCGGAGGGGGGCCTTCCTTTCAGACAAAACTCAACCAGTATAGGGCCTCAACTAAGTTTGAGTGATATCTGAAAGGATAGCATAATGTTATTATAGGACAGTGGTTCTCAAACTTTTAAATGTCAAGGACCTCCAAATAAATATTTATTTGCCAACAGAAAATATTTTGTGCCAGAGATGCCAAAACAAGATTCTGCATTGCGATGCGTTGTGAGCTTGTACTGTAGATCGGCTATTTTTTTAAAATAACCGATGGATAGGTTTAAAGTGGATAAGGTGCGAAAGAGTATCAATGCATTGTAAAGTACATGATATTAGTTAACGTGCTTAAGAGTATCAGCGCATTGTCATGGTTTACATAGAACGGTATAGTCCACGGTAACTGTTGCAGGTAAAACTCCACATGGTAGGTCCACAAGGAAAGGTAAAGTCCATGGCCAGCCTGGTTGACAGGCTCGCACAGGGCGGTAACTTCCACAGGTAAAACTCCACATGGTATAGGTCCACAAGGAGAAGGGAACATCCAAGTCCAGCCTGGTGACAGGCGGTGGTCAGGCCTTGGTCAATAGTCTGCTGGTGGCCGGGTATCAGCTGTTCAGAAACCTACCCTCAGCTCCTACATGAGGGTCTCCCCTCAACCACCAAGTGCAAAAACAGCAACATCTCACTAGGTGCAACAGTTAAATTAACCAATTGATCATAAACATAAATTGAAAATAAATAGTATTCGAGCTAAACAGAGAGAAAGAGATAGAGACAGAGAGATAGAGACAGAGAGATAGAGACAGAGATAGAGACAGAGATAGAGACAGAGAAAGTGAGACGGAAATAAAGAGAGAGAAATAAAGAGAGGGTTGTGTTGGCGTTTCTATCAGCTGTCATGATTCATGAATGATCAGAATATTTTAGCGAGATGTAGTCTCATCTGACATCTGTGTGTGTGTGTGTGTGTGTGTGTGTGTGTGTGTGTGTGTGTGTGTGTGTGTGTGTGTGTGTGTGTGTGTGTGTGTGTGTGTGTGTGGCCTACTGGAGGTGCGGCAGAGGGGGAGAGATGCTCAGGCAAGATTGTGAAGTGACCGTCCTCTGTCTGTCTGTCTGTCTCTCTCTCTCTCTGTCTCTCTCTCTCTCTCTCTCTCTCTCTCTTTCTCGCCCTCCCTCCCTCCCTCTCTCTCTCTCTCTCTCTCTCTCTCTCTCTCTCTCTCTTCTCTCTCTCTCTCTCTCTCTCTCTCTCTCTCTCTCTCTCTCTCTCTCTCTCTCTCTCTCTCTCTCTCTCTCTCTCTCTCTTTCTCTTTCTGTCTCTCTCTCTCTTAGGCCCTATATAACCTCTGGCCATGCAGCTGTGTGTCACAGATACAAGTGTTGGCTCAGCAACAGCAGGTGTGTTAAGTGTGTGCATGTGTGTGAGTGAGTGTATGTGTGTGTGTATGTGTGTAAGTGACAGATCACATCAGGGGTTAGAAGCATTTACTTAGTTCCACCTCACACAAACAGGATTATTTCAATCAGTTTTTCAGAGACTGAAGTCACCTGGGCTCAAACAGCCTGTAGGGCAGGTAAAGAGAATGGACCAATCAGCTTTCATCCTGAGAACGACAGCGTTACTGCTGCTGGTGGCGTGTGTAACAGGTGAGTCCTCTAGATCATTTAAATGGACGATTAAGTTTGTGTTTTGGTGTGTACAGTACAGTGGTATCAATATAATATGATGTCAGTGTAATCAATCAAAGTTAATCAATGTTCCTACAGAGACCAAGTGGTTATTTATCATGTCTTTATTTGTATTTACCATAATCTTGTTGGTTGGGTTATGTCTAATATGTACTCTGTGAGCAACTTGACATGTATATGAAAACATACTTGGTCAATAAAGTGATACAGTCAGTCAAATATGAAATATAAAAAGTTATTTTATTGAAGTAGTGTAAGTACTGGATCAGTGAACTAAACTTGGTCATTTGAAAGTGTTTTAAATTCCATGTGATTCAGTTTTGAGAAGCAAAAATCACATTTTATTGCTGTGGAAAAGCTGCAATAAAACAGACATGAATGACTTAAGCCCCTATATTTGATACAGAAATAGCAGATCTACAAGCTGATAAAGTGTCGCAACATGATGCATTGCGATCTATGGTCTAGGATCACTACTCATAACTGAACTACTGAGCAAATTTAGCTCAAGCTTACTTCCTTTTTTCATTTTGAATTGACTGTTTTTGGTATAAAGATAAGATAAACCTTTATTGATCCCTGTGGGGAAATTCACAGCATGGGTCAAGAAACAATAAATAAAATAAAGATTAAGAAAAGGAAACAGAACAACTGCACTTAGTCTCTGAGGGACAGAGTTAGCATGTCCTATAGTATATCACCAATATCAATACTGTATGAATGAATATACATCTGTTGCCAATGAATTAATAGATACTGTATATATAGTCTATCAACAGGATGAATATAGTGTCAACAGGCTTCAGCAGCATCTGGGTACAGTCTTTCAACAGTCAAAAAAACTATTCATTTGATAACATCAGAGACACTTTGTAAACATTGTACTACTGTGTGTCCAAAACTGTTTCTAAATGGATCCAATGGAGTTACGAGATTTAGTCAGTGTCACAGTCACAGACCTGTCTCATTGATTGTACTGTCAAGGTCTTGTATTTCTATGTTTTTTGTTCCCTGGTCTAGTTTTCTTGGTTACGTGTCTGTTTGCCCCAGCTGTATCTCATTTGTAATTACCCCTCATGTGTATATCAGTCTTGTTCCCAGTGAGTCCTTTGTTGAGTCATTGCTTGTCACATGTTTTGAGATATTCTTGACCACCTGTCTCCTGTATTAAAACACCCTGGCTGCCCTGTGTTTGGGTTCTCGCCTCACCAGCTCGTGGTGAGAACAGAATGAAAACGAAATATATTCTGTATGACGTTTCTGCTCGACACAGAGAATAAGTAAGCCTGTCAACAGTAATCTTTGACAGGCATCTGTCACGGTTCTGTAGTGTACATCCTAGCAGTCCATGTAAGTGCTTCAGAGTCAAAGATGGAATCAGTAATCCCAAAAGAACAGACATTGCCAAAGTCAAAGCAGAAATCAGTAATCCCAGAGGGCAGAGAGGACAGCGCAGGTCTTAATCTCTCATGTGGGAGTCGAGTTTGGTTGAGGAGCCAGAAAGCTACGGGCACAAAGGATGTCCAAGTGACTTTGTGGTGGGCGAGGAGGAATGACTCTGTGACTCACAGAGGGGATGGGAGGGGTTTGTGGGAATAATCCTCCCCTCCACAAAATAAATGCATGAACATTTGTTAAACTTGTTAAGCTAATAGCTAGTTTATTTGTTAAACTTGTTAAGCTAATAGCTAGCTTATTTGTTAAACTAGCTATAGTGACTGAGGCAGGATACTATATTTTGTTGCCAGATGTTAGTAGCTCAAGTAGTTCATCCCAGAAACAGGTAACATTATGTGGAGGTGTTAATTGACAATAGACAGCTGTACAGGAAATAAATACATAACATGTTTATTTATTGACTTGGATCTGGCCCGCAAAGTTGTAACAAGCGCAGGACACAGGGGGAGAGCCTTATTTATTACACTAATGTACACAAATACCTTGTATGGGAATAATTAGGTTATGGTATTAATTGCTGTTTTTATGGATATAACCCTTGTTTTTAACTCATGTCAAAACATTTCCATGCACAAATAAATAGAAATGTTGCGGGGAAAATTGCCCTCTTAATTTATATATATTTTTGAAAGATAACAGTGTGTACATGACCATTTCTATAGCCAGCTATTGCCTTAATCACTGTAAGATACTGTGTATTACTGCATATTGTATACAGTAGGTGTATTACTGTGGTTGTAAACACACTCCATGTTGGTACACTGCTCTGAATGCTGCATTGACACTGCCAGAGCTAATACTGTATATAGGTCTATTATATGGGTTGGTTTCTGTAAACAAACACACTGTCGTTCATTATGTTAAATATGACACGTATTGCAGGCTACAGTGTTCAAGCTGTTGATGCGGTTTAGAAAGATGTGCTAACATTTTTTAAATGGCAATTCTGAGGCATGTTTTAATTCGTTGCTTCAACCACGCAGCTAAAGACGGTCGGTCAGTCGGTTAGTCTGTCTCTCTGTCCAAAATGTTTAAGCAAGAGCTGGTCACAGTTTATCACAGATTAATCTCGTTGAATTATGTTTGTCTAAAAATGTCCCATTGGAATGGATATAAAATAAAGGAAACTACATACTTAGCTTGGTCCAAGCAGGATCCAAAATGGCTGACTCAGCATGTCCTGTATCTGTATTAGGAATGTTTCAAGTGTTGGACAAGGTGGATGAAGTGGATTGTCTAGGAGTTGCGAAAAAAAAGGGGGGGAAATGGTGTGCTATTACATAACTTATGTAAAAAATTATTTGAATTATGTTCACCCCTCCTCTCCTCTCTTCTCCTCTCCTAGATGCTAAAGTAGAGATCATTGGCAACCCAGACGTGAAGTTAGGAGAGGAAACCACTTTGATATGTAAAAGTAAGTAACTACTGAAACGCTATAGGAATATTATTGTTCAGATGAATCTTTCCTGTATCTTGTCATAAAGAATCAGTATAAGTTCAACTCCTCTCCTCTCTTCTCTTCTCCTCTCCTCTCCTCTCTCCCTCCTTCTCTCCTCTTTTCCACCCTCCCTCGCCTCCCTCCATCTCCTCCAGCGAATGCAGAGGGGGAGATAACGTGGCAGAAGGACAGGGAGGACGTCGACACGGAGGAGATGACTGTCAACAAGCTGGACGAGACGTCGGCGACGCTGCGCATCACTAAAATCAAAATGTCTGATGCCGGCAAGTACACCTGTCAGGTTGAATACGACGGTGGACACCAAGACGAGAATTCCATGATGTTATTCGTTTACGGTGAGTTTGAACCCATTCTGTGCACAATTCTATGCCTGTGTACATTTACTCGAGTACAATTTTGAGGTACTTTTGCTTTACTGGTGTATTTCCAATTTTCTACTCCATTACATCTCAGAGACAAATATTGTACTTATACTCCACAATAATTATTTGAAGAATTTAGTAACTAGTTACTTTGTAGATTTAGATTATTATTACAAAACATAGTTAACTACTTCAGCCCTATTTAAACTTTGGCTTTTTGAAAATAGCCGATCTACAAGCTCACAATGCGTTGCATAGGCGACGCATTGTGAGCTTGTAGATCGGCTATTTTCAAAAGATTTTTACACATTTTATACTTATAAAATGGGACATTCTGCCAAATGACTACTATTACTTTTGTACTTTAAGTATATTTTGATACCAATACTTTTGCACTTTTACTCAAGTCAATTTTGTGATCACCAGACTTTTACTTGTGTTTCCACATTGCACTATTAGTAGCCTACTATTACTTAAGTAAAAATGTGAGTACTTTTTCCACCACTGATTATATGCCTATGTGTGAGACATGATACACACTATAGTGACACAATGTGACTAACCTCTCTGTTGTCTGTGTGCTCTCAGAGGGTCCATCGTTTGGCAGCACCCAGACCTACCATGAGTTCCTGCAGGGTCAGGAGGGAGTGGTTCCATGCCTGGTGTCTGGCCAGCCGGCCGTGGAGGTTCAGTGGTTCAGAGACCAGAAGGAGATCTCCTCTTCTGGTAGGAACAGCATCCAAGGCCTCCACTGTGGTGCACAGGGTTTAGTGAAAAAAACAACAACACAACACACCAGTGAAACAGTAGAGAGCTGTGTAGTGCTATGGCTTTCTGCAGATGTATAAACATTACTGAACTGGTCTCATGTAAAGACATAATTGTCTGAATGTCTCCCTTCTCTCTCTCTCTCTCTCTCTCTCTCTCTCTCTCTCTCTCTCTCTCTCTCTCTCTCTCTCTCTCTCTCTCTCTCTCTCTGCTTGTCTCCACCCAGAGGATCCGCGGGTTCGCCAGGCGTCTGATAACTCTCTTCACATCAGGGGGGTGACCAGAAACGACACTGGCAGCTACACGTGTCAGGCCAAGATCAAAGGGAGACCTATCCAGCTCGCTATCCAGCTCCCCATCTCCGTGGTCATCAATGGTAAGTTGTCTTAAATGTCATCTACTACAGTAACCAGAGCACTGCTTAATTAATACCTGAACACACTTATTTATGTCTGAACACGTACTTTAATACCAGAACTTACCAGAACACACACTTGTCTGAACAACTGAACCATACACTTTATTTCAGAGCAGTCAGCTTCATCCAGCTAATGACTGTTCAGATGGTCATGATGACCACACGGGAAGAGGGGGGGGGGCTTCTGATGTGTATGTGACCTTCTGAATACCAAATGGCCTCTCCTCCCACTAAGCTACGGCCCACCCCGAGTATCATCTCAAGTATCGTTTGATTCCACCAGTAACTGAGGAGATTTTCCAACAACCACACCTTAAACTGTACATACAAGCACATTAGACACTTTCAGTTATACTTGTTTACAAGGCCTTTCTGCTCGTGAGATGAGAACAGGCTGGGAAGTGCAACCCAGCTGACCTGCTGTCTGTCTTAATGAAGAAACAATGCACTAGAGTAGACTGTGAATAAATAATAATTGGTAGGCTATATACAGTAACATAACAAGCAGGCAACTAGGAAGGTTTGGTGGAAGGAGAGTGTGGATCACAGACACAGTCAGGCCGGAAATTGCAGTCCCCCACTGGACAATGGCCATGGGCTTTTATTCAGCAAAAACAGAAATAAATAATAAATAAACTTGTAAACGCAAAAATAATACCGTCTCCCTCTGGAGCTACTGGCCTTACAAAACATAAACTAACTATGCCGGGCCCCTCAGGCGCTCACACCTCAACCCCTCACACATAACTATGATATATGAATGTAAATGCATACATAACATGTATATGAATTATATACCATATGCATTGTTGTCTGCAGCTGCTCCAACGGTGCGTCTGAGGGAGGAGGAGATGACAGTGATGTCCGGGGCTCAGAACAACGTTTCCTTACTGTGTTTGGTAGATGGTTCACCTCAGCCCAACATCACCTGGACTATGTAAGACACAAAACATATTGCTATTATTATCTTAAGCACTATTCAGTCAGTGTCACGTGAAAATCGCAGATCTCGCTTAATCCGATCCACAACATTTTTTTAATGTTTTGAAAATTGTTTTACATTAAAGTTTTTGCTACATTTTTACAAAGTGGTTAGGAAAGGATTGCTATTCTTCATTCATCATTTTCCTTTAATTGAGGTGATATACTTTCACTTGTACAACGGATATAAGAATAATATAAATAAACAACTGCAGAGACAGAGAAAGGTGAAAGGACTGTTTATTTGTGGAATGAATCTTTCTGTATTGATATTTACACTACTGCTGCTGACTCAGTGCAGTGTTAATGTAGCATGCCATCCTGTCTCCTACGTGCGTGCATGTGCGTGCATGTGCGTGTACGTGCGCTCGTGTGTGTTTGTGTGTGTGTGTGTGTGTGTGTGTGTGTGTGTGTGTGTGTGTGTGTGTGTGTGTGTGTGTGTGTGTGTGTGTGTGTGTGTGTGTGTGTGTGTGGTTGTGTGTGTGTGTGTGTGTGTGTGTGTGTGTGTGTGTGTGTGTGGTTGTGTGGCTGGCTGGCCACACACACACACACTGGCTCGCTGGAGGAGCGTGTGCTGTATGAGAGACATCCTGGTGATTTTCTTATCAGCTTAATGTCCAGTAGCGTCGCTCGTCTGCTTCCTCCTTTCCCCTCCTGACCTCCATATCAACGTATTGTTGTGTTTGACCCAGCCTAAACTCTATAGTTGGACGACGGGGGTCCCCCAGGGCTCTACACTAGGGCTATGCTCCTTTTTTCCCCTCTTCACCAAAATCTCTTCACAGAAAATACCCAGCAGCCAATCTACGTTTTTACAGTGTATATATCTAACTATATAAATGGCGAGCGACTTCCGCACCCTAGGTGCGACACCCCACAGCTCTGTTATCGAATAAACAACGCACCGCCAGACCACATGTCGCCAACTGACTCGCCACGGCGGCCGCGCTGAATTTACGCGTCGCGTAGGGGACATCTCATTGCTCACTACACCTTTTCCACCGCGCAACATAATTATTTCTACTCACCAAATGTCGGACAAAACGGAAGGGGAGGCAGCTTCGTACCGTTTACCGTGCACACCACCGACACCGCACGGCGACGGGTTTCGCCGAAACAACACGAGCGGCCGCCATTGCACTCTGCCCATGTCCTCCACAACAGCACACACACAGCTCCTTTGCTTCAACCCCCCCCCTTCTTACGTACCTCCTTTGTTCCACCCAGGCCGTTACTTTCACTTCACTCATGTCTCGATCACAATATGTCCGTCCTTCACGTGCCATGTTCATCCCAAACACAAAAACAAACAGCCACAGCACAGCACGCTGCCCACGGTAATGTGGTAAACAAACCTGCCTAGGTTCATGACACCACAGGACTCGACAGTGATGTCATCATTATGCAACCCGGAAGTACAAATACCAAGGATAGGTCAGTGATGTCAGTCGGGTTGCCAAGTTTGCTGCCAGGTTTTAAAAAACAAGCGACAGAAACAAGCAAACCGTGCATGAAAAAAAAAAAAACTGCCGAAGGGGTCCGCCATGTTCCAGGGGGGTCCCCGGGGGTCCCAACACTCACAGGGGTCGGTGGACCACCAGGGGGTCCGCGGACCACCAAAGTAACAATCACTATTAACATTTTTTTTTTTTTTTTTTCCTTTTGGACACTTTTACTCCGGCGATTTGGGTACCCCAATATACACGCACCCACGCTGGGCCCCGTGCGCGGCTGGGGTTGAGGGGGGCGTAGCCCCCCGAAACTCTAGTATATATATATATGGCTATTTCACTCCACTCTGCTTCCCTTCTCTCTCAGGCCAGTGCCCTTTGACCCCTCCCGGCACCAGTTTAACTCGGACCGCAGTGAGCTGACCATTCAGGCGGTGTCCAGGCGTGACTATGGAGAGTACGCCTGCACTGCCAAGAACAAGGTGGCTGAGGGCAGTGCTACCATCAGGCTCCATGTCAATGGTTGGTCCTGTTTTTTATTCTGTTCAGTGGTTCTCAAACTGGGGTCTCGGCCAAAGATCAAAGCGCACGCACGCACGCACGCACGCACGCACGCACGCACGCACGCACGCACGCACACACACACACACACACACACACACACACACACACACACACTAAAATACAACTAACACACACATTATTAATAAAAAATAAAAAAATAGCCAGTATACACTTTCTAATACTTGTGTGTATTTTGCAGAGCATCCAGAGGTGTACCTGAACCTGAAGGAACAGAGTGTGTCAAAAGGACAGAGGATGACTGTGACCTGTAACGTGACGGGTCACCCCCAGCCTCAGCTACGCTGGATCAACAAGCAGAACGGACAAGCGCTGGTTAGGACACGCACGCACATGCATGCACACACACACACACACACACACACACACACACACACACACACATATGCTGTCCTGTAGTACAGCGAGTACAGTATATTGTACTGCAATTACACTGAAAACGATAATATTGTAATTCATTAATTATTATTTAATTATTCAGAAACTTCACTGCTAAAGGCCCAGTCCAGGATTTCTTTGAGAATATAAGTTAGTACAACTAGACCATACCCGTGGGGGGATATGCGCACATGATTTGGCAACCCGGGAGCCAGCGAACACAAAACCGCTAATAAACAACGGACATTTGGGGAAAGTGAAAAACAGGCTTTGCTGTTCCCTGCACATGGTAATGGTGAATGACTGAACTGTGTGTGTGTGTGTGTGTGTGTGTGTGTGTGTGTGTGTGTGTGTGTGTGTGTGTGTGTGTGTGTGTGTGTGTGTGTGTGTGTGTGTGCGTGCGTGCGTGCGTGCGTGCGTGCGTGCGTGCGTGCGTGCGTGCGTGCGTGCGTGCGTGCGTGCGTGCGTGCGTGCGTGCGTGTGTGTGTGTCAGGATTCTACATCAGGCCGAGTGCGGGTGCTAGACGGAGTGTTGATGATTGATGATGTAGCGCCCTCCGATGGCGGTCTGTATTCCTGCATGGCTGTCAGTCCCTCTGGCAATGCTTCAAGGGACATCACACTGAAAAGTAAGAACATATTCATCAGGTTCATGATCAATCCCTCACTCCTTCAGTCAATCAAACAAACAACACAGGGTTTGATGTGCTCGGGGAGGGTCCAAGGGGCAAGGCTGAGATATTTACGATGAGGCCGACAAAATGGCCAGAGTGGCGCTGTTTTACCCTGCGCCGACCTGTGGGTTCAGAAAGAATTTATTTTAGCGCAAGTGAATGGGTTTTTTGACAGACTTTAGACTAGATTTTCTTACTGTAATAAAAATTGTCATAAATTCTATATGCTTCCAGTCGCTAGTTTAAAGTCTCCTTTCAATCATCAGGATATGCGTTTTGCTAAATTATGGTTCTATTTATTATAAAATTGACGATAAAGTAGGCTATTCTCTAGGAGGGGCGGGATGATTTGATTGACACGCTACACAACCAATAGCATTCATTCCCCGCCCCCCCGCTCTTGATTGACAAGTTACCCAACCAATAATGGTCTGAACTCATTCTGACGCGTATTGAAAGATGGCGGACCTACAGTCTTGCAGCAAAGGCTTCATTTTCGGTCTGTAGAAAGCAGCGGAGGGGGTTTGTCCATCTCATTTATACAGTCTATGGGAGGGTCTAGGGGGGTCCATGCCTCTGCTTTTGATATCCCTCCTCTGGTCATTCAGTTTTAATGTTCGGTGGGCTGCTTCTGATCAGACTGAATTAAATACATTCAAATAGGCTACATTTATACATGGGAAATGTAGACTGTCTGATATGTTTGATATTATGTTTGACAATTATAATCACAATTCAGCAATTGAATTAGAAATATTTGATAACCACGTTATATCACCCTGGCATCCCTATGTTGGACAAATTAGTCCAAATTCGTAATAAAAAAAAAAAATCATAGCAGATTTACAAGTGTTTCATCCTGACACGTTGTGAGCTTGTAAATCTGCTAAAATACCCAATAGATTGTCTATTTTCGCTATTTGTCACAAAGAAGTATTCTGCATGACAATTAGCGACAATAGCCAAGGGCTTAAGTTGATAAGAAAGTGCCCCCCCCCCCCCCCTATTTCTTTCAAGTAATGAAGAACCAATCAAGTAATGTTCTAGCCATGGTTCACATGACGCTCGTCTGTCACATGTCACGTTTCAGGGCTAGTTATGTTCAGATACTCTGAGTCAGTGCTGTGTTGGTTCTTCTCTCTTCTCAGCTCAGCCTGGACTTCCTGACGCTCTGTCTGTCTCTCCTGGACCCACATCAGTCTACTTCTCCCTTCAAACCCCGCCCATCAGCGGAGGAACACCAATCACAGCCTTCACCCTGCACTCGAGGCTGGGCCCAGCAGACAAATGGACGGAGACTGTGATCCCGGCCTCAGGTATATAACCCCTCGTTAGGAGCGATTATGAATGAACGGATAAATAAATAAAATAATTGAATTTAACCACTTTCAACCTGGCGTTCCTATGTTGTGTCAGTATGTCAGTATAGGCAAAATGATTAATAAATACATTGAATAATGTCACAAAATGTCACAAACCGTTACGACCGTTGTACTTTGTTGTAGGACAAATTGTAAAGCAAGGCTTAAGTGGTTCATCCAAGATTGTTTTCTTTCTGTGTGTGTGTGTGTGTGTGTGTGTGTGTGTGTGTGTGTGTGTGCGTGTGCGCGTGCGCGTGTGTGTGTGTGTGTGTGTGTGTATGTGTTAGACCCGCTGGTCATCGCTGGCCTCAGACCGTACACGTCCTACAGCGTGCGGTTGGCTGCCATCAACACTGTGGGCGTGGGGCCGTTCTCACAGACACACACTGTGCAGACACAGGGCATACGTAAGTAATACGCACACACTGTAATACACACTGGCACGCACTGAAAGTACAACTAACACACAACTACTACTAACACACAGGGCGGCAGTGGCCTCAGGAGGTAGAGCCATCAGAAGGTTCTCGGTTCGATCGCCGGCTCCCCCTGTGTTTGTGTCGAAGTGCTCTTGAGCAAGACACATAACTGCTCCTGATGAGCAGGTGGCTGCCTTGCATGGTTCCCTCCACCGTTGGTGTGTGAATGTGATGCCCTTCGGATAAAGCCACTACATAAATGCACTATTTACCATTTGCAATACACACAACCACACTGTGATACGCACTACAATCCTGAAGTCCTGACTCAAATTCAAAATGATCAAAAGTAGCAGATCTACAAGCTCAAAACGCTTCGCTTCACACTGCGTTTCAAGCTTGTGGATCTGCTATTTTTGATACTTTTGTGTGACGCTGTAGTATGATCAGTGATCAATTAGGGCAATAATTTACGAAAAAACACAGATAAGAGGTTTCTGCCCGACAGCAACAACATTAGTCTGGGTATTTTACTCATGTGGTTACGAAGCATCAAGCATCAAAAGTACTAATTTATCCAAAGAGTGAGGAAAATAAAGGGCCGCCCAATGGTTCTAATCAGCCCCCCGCCCACAGGAGTGGCCCAATTCACTCACAACTTGCTACAAAAATCGCTCATGAAAAACTATATAATCTCCTACATTCCATTTTCCACCTTCACATCTGTCTCCTTCTCTAATAATCAAAAAGTGCTATATATTTCATCTCGCACTTTACTTCCGGATGGTTCGTTTTGCACCTTCTTTGCCACATCCGTCACAGGACAGAAACAAGCCCTGCCGTGCTCTATGGAAAACAGCCCAAAAGCGCGCCCAAATGAGACCAAAATCGCTTACACACAAAGCAGACCTGGCACCCCATTTCAACGTCACAGCAACATGCAGCCAATCAGCGTCGACGGCAACGCAGCCTACGCCAATCATGTGTGAGAGATCTACAAGCTATGGGGCAGAGACGCCGTGTGCCATGCACCGTATCTTAGCAACAACGAAAGCGCTCACTCTCATTGGTCGTGTCACGCTAAGAGCAGTTCCCAGACAATGGCATCTCAGAGAGCTTGCTGTAGTGTTTATATATCTATAGCCTCGGAAACCCAGCCATTTTTTTTGTTACAAAAGAAAAAAGTCTGGGGGAACGATGCAGGAACGATGGTCTTTGAAGCTTGTTATCTCCTAACCATTCAGAGTGCAGAGGGGCGTCGCTCTAAATTTGGTGACGTCAGCCTGCTCCGTGCACAGACCGGGGGGGGGGGGAGGGGGGAGGGGGGGGGGAGGCGGGGACATAGATTGGTGAAGCAATCGGAGGACGCGCCTGCTCCGGGCGCCTGGGTTTGGATCCGCCCTTCGAGACCATGGATTGCTCTCGTTCTCTCAGTCTAATATATCTATGGCTGTAGCTATCAGAGTCAGTCGCAGCGACGACGGACAGGGCGCTGTGATAGTTGGCATGTAGCTAACGCTAACGTGGTTGTCGTGCCTGCAGCGGCTGTGCAATCACTTTGTCAACAATGCACGTTCGTGCGGTAACTGTTATTATTGCTGCTCCGTTAGTCCATTGTAGATGGTGTATGTTGTGTGTGTCTTCTGGCAACTCCAGTAACTAACGTAATGGCAGGACCGCCCCGTGCAACGCACGTTTAGGCTGCATTATGGTCATGTAGTAATTTCAGATCATTTCGGTCCGATTAGGGCAGTGGCTACCCCCCCCCACCCCCCACCCCCCCCCCCCCAAATAATCATATTTGAACTGGGGACCCCCCCAATTTTGGCTGACTCCGTTCCACAAGTCAATATTGTGAAAATAGCAGATCTACAAGCTCACAACGCCTCACGTTGAGAGGCGTTGTAAGCTTGTAGATCGGCTATTTTCAACATGTTTGCCTCTTTCTTAAATTATTTGACAATGTGGCCAATGTTTTATAGTATAGTTTGTTGACTACTTCTGTTGCAGTAATGGTCTTTTCCTTTACTTTAGCTTTTTTATTGTCTCCGCCAGGCCGAAAGGGATGGCGCCAGAGTATGTTTTACCCCCTGTCCGTCCGACGGTCTGTAGATAGCTAATCTCCCGCATCGTTGGCTTGATCGCAGCGCAACTGTGCACACACACTCCCTGGATACCAATTCAGAACCTCTGCCCCATTTCTTTCACATGGCCCTGTTATAGTGCCACCAGGAGGCCGCTTTTTGCAAAACACATTTTCTCACGGTACTAGGGATGGAGCTCGAAAACCGGGTCCATTATATACCCGGGCATGAATTTATCGAGACCCGGTTTTCGATAAGCTTTAGGCTTGTCGAGCCTGTTATCGAGTGTAGTGGCCCATGACGTCATGTCTAAACTATCAAAACAAGAGGCGATCAAGAAATAAATCTAATCACCCACGCTGGCACAAACATGTTGGTCTAAAAGTGTATTGATAGCTGCAAGTTGTGCCAAACAGCGCTGTCCGTCCCTCAGTCTATCGTTGCCGAAAATGGCAGATCTACAAGCTCACAACATGGTGCGAACAGACGCAGTGTGAGCTTGGAGATCGGCCATGTTTGGTGCGTGACACCGTCGTACGATGAAGTATACATCGCACTTTTAAAGTGACAGTACACACATTAACCGTTTCTTCAATATTATTTTCCAAAAGTAAAAAGGTCACTTGCCTACTGTCTGTTAGAAAAGTACTGTATTTGAAGGCCCTAGTAAAATGTAGTGCAAGTGATATATTTTGGTTAAAACAAAGAAAAAAGAATAGAAAAAAGAACTATGCATTTTTTGTTTATAAAAAGTTGAAGAGACATGGAGATTTTATAGTAATTATTACAGTACTATTCATAATATAAAGCCATTTAACACTTATTGCACATTATATGAATGGTTGTTTTAATGATAGGCAAAAATATTTTTTACTTTTGTCATCTTCATTTAATTTTAGATAGTGGTCAGCCACAAACTCACTGTCACAACTGGCCAATAAAAAAAGATACCGGTTCTGTTCAGAATTTTTCGCCTCACGTCTTTTTTCTTAATAATAGAAAAAAATCGATAGTGGGCTCGATAAAAGCTCGGTTCGATAAGCAGGCTCGATAAGGTGCTCATTATCAATAAAAATTAACAAGCTCCATCCCTACACGGTACTGCTACATATTTTGGCCTAACATCACGCAAATCGATACACAGTATCTCTATAGTCATTAAAAAAAACACGGTCTTTCAGATTTTGCATTTTCCATCCTGATTGACTAAAAATGGCTTCCAAAGTTTCCAGGACTGCTCCGTTTTGACCAAAATGCCTCAAATTATGAACACAGCATGCACTTTCCGTGCAACTTTGCACCCACATTCCCACTATGCCGAGCAAGAAATTCCACTTGAGATTTTTCTAATCAGCCTCATGATGGCGCTATAACAGTCCGATTTGTGTTTTTACCTATACCTGCACCAATCTGTGTAAAACTTTGTATGTGCACTCTCTACGGGTCAAGGAAAAACCTTTCCCCTGCATTTCTCACATCTACCTTTTATAGCTCCACCAGGAGGCCGCCTTATGTACAACATATTTCTTTACATTACTCCTTCCGATTTCATCCACATTTCACGCAAATCGGTACACATGATCTCTATAGCCATGTGATCAAGACGGATCTGTTTAATCTTTCATATTCCATCCCGATTGGCTAAGATTCACATCTAAAGTTTGCACAAAATGCCGCAAATCATGAATGCAGCGTCCCATTGTGGTCAACTTTGCACGCACATTCACACTATGTTGAGGAACAAGTGCTACCATTGGCCTGTGGGGGGTCCCCACCGACTCTACCTGGCCCTTAGGTGGGCCCCACCTAAGCAATTCTATGTGGGGCCGAGGTGGTTCTTAACTGTGATGCCCATGCGGCCTATAAGTCGCTTCTACCTGGCCCTTAGGTGGGCCCCAACTAGCCACGTTTATGTGGGACCAAGGCGGGTCCTAACTGGGTTTGCCCATGCAGCCTTTAACTGGGTTCTACCTGGGCCCTAGGTGTACCCTAACCAACCAGAGTGCAGTGCCCATCGCTCCAAATGTTGTGACGTCACACGTCAGGGCTCTCAATACTGCACATTGGTGGAGGAGGAGGGCTCGCAGGGCGCCCGCACACATCGCTGAACCAATGGTAGCCCACGGATGTTTCCTCTGGAGATTTAAAATCTGCCCCTCTATGCCACATATCATCCGCGCTACAGGGTCTTCACTGACCGAGCCACGGCCCCACTGGCCCTCATGACGCTATGCCACTTATATGCGCTGCCAAGTGGCCGCGGGCGCTACGTGGGCGTGGCGGCGGGCTAGACGCGAGGCCCTGCGTAGCAGGGCCGAGCTTCTAGTGGACTACAATTATCAGGCTTAGAAATGTTTTTTTATGTATGAAAGTAGCGTTGTCAGTTCTCTAACAAACTATATAAAAATTGCATGAAAACCAAGGAATCCCAGAAATGTTTTTGATGGAATGTGAAATGAAATCCATGTCCCATATCAATTTATTTTTGTTTTGTTTTGGGACACAGTGATTAAAGAAAAAAACTCTATGGGATTTTTGAATGTGCAAAAATCTTCATGACCCAGGGGCTGTGGTTTTGACGTCAGGACTTGGGTACTCTATACACACTAACACAAATCACCAATACACACTAACACACACTACAATAGACACACATAGTCTACACAATGCAAACAGACTCTACCAACACTCATATACATACATGCTACTACACTGCACTACTCACTCTCAAACAATACAAGGTGATAGAGAATAGCAGTTCACAATAGTTGTGAATAGTGTGTGTGTGTGTGTGTGTGTGTGTGTGTGTGTGTGTGTGTGTGTGTGTGTGTGTGTGTGTGTGTGTGTGTGTGTGTGTGTGTGTGTGTGTGTGTGTGTGTGTGTGTGTGTGTGTGTGTGTGTGTGCGTGCGTGTGTGTGTGCGCGTGCGCGTGCGTGCGCGTTTTTTAAGTGTGTGTGTGCTTGCTTTTTCCACTCATATGCTCTTATTCATTCATTTGCTAAATCATCTGCCATCATGTCCCCGCTCGATGCCCACTCACTGCTGCTGATGACATCATTGCATTCTGCTGACATCACTTTTACAGAAGGTAAAGTATGCATATTCATCAATCAATCAATCACTCACTCATATCCTCTGTAGCGTTTTGCAGGTATTGGTCAAGCTTAAGTGTTGCTAATACTACCCTCTGGCCATCAGTCAGTCAGTCACTCACTCAGATTTGATCGACATATCATATGATCCTAGCAAAGACTCCATGTTCTGTAAGCTCGGAGCACTGTTGCCACCCCCCCGCCTCTTGTTGTTACTGTACAAAAGGATTACTCAACTCATCCGATTCCTCATGCTTCTTCAACATGTTACCAGCTAGTCTTGCGTTACCAGACTGTTGCCTCCCACAATTTTCAAATGTTTCCGGCAAACAGTCTGGGACTCGGAAGCTCTGATCATGATTAGAATATTTCCGTTTCTTTCGTCTTTACAGTCACGCAAATTTATCCTAATATAAATACAAATCATCTAAGTATACATAGCTTGCTGCTTAGCAGAAATGGAAATTAAAAAGTAAAGTGTAAAGATATTTTAAAAGATATTTTCGTGAACGGAAGTGCCAGTTTCCTCTCTCGGATTTTGGGAGTTGTAGTTCCAGACTCTATAGCACTCAGAGATTGTGGAATAGTTGTCTGGCTACGTGAGACTACCAGCTACCAGACTTACCAGCATCATGCATACTGCCTCTAAAATCATTGGCCTTCCAACACTCAAACTCTCAGACATGAATGACAGAGCCCTCACACCCCTAGCAGTCACAATAGCAAACGACACAGATCACCCCCTCAATCATCACTTCACATTGTTGCCATCTAGATAGAGATAATGTATAGGACTTTGAGATGGGAAAAACGTTGGCGTTTTGTCCACTCGACCATTGCAGCAAACTGCCTCGCTGACATGTTAGGAGGTAGGCTATGGCTGGATAGGAAATTCTATGCACTGCTTATTTATGATGTGTTGTATGCTAATGTTTCTCACATGCTTCTACTCAGTGTGTTGAACAACCTGTGAAAACAATTATCCTTCTTTTGGGACAATGAAGTCTAATCTAACAGTATCAAACATCAAACAAAGATGCCCATCAGGAGGTGAATCAGCTGCATTACCATGGAGATTTTGGGACATGTGTCTCTGATGATATTCCCTCTCCTCTCTCCCGTCTCTCTGTGTGTCTCCATGGTCCGTCTGTCTCCAGGTGAACCAGACAGTCCTGTGCTGTCCCTTGCGGACATGAAGATAGACAAAAACTCCTTCGCTCTCCCACTCAGACAGCTGGACAACGGAGGGTCTCCCCTGACACACTACAACATCCGATACAAGGTGTGTACGTACGTGCGTGTGTGCGTTCGTGTGTCTGGATGATGATGCGGCATATGATGCTTCACACTAACAATTAACCCATTAAGACCTGAGGCTGATTCTACAAATGCCCTATAAATCAGTAGTTGTGACACTTTCAAGATTTTTTAAAAATGCAAAAAAAAATAGCAGATGTGCAAGCTCACAGGCTGGAACGAAGTGATGCGCTGTGAGCTTGTACTGTATATCTGCCATTTTTGAGTGGTGCTAGCCACTCCAAGGACTGACTTTGTCCGTGTGTCCGGGTGTCTGTCCGGGTGTCCATATGAGCACGACCTGAGCATGACCTCAACAGCTGCGGCTGATTGCAACACAAAGATGCAACCAGTTACACTAATAATACACAAACAGGAGTGCAACACACACACACGCGCGCACACACACAGACACACACACACTTTTGAGTAAAAATGAGATCAAAGTCTGTAAAAAGTAACTCATTCAAGTCAAAGCACTTGAAAGTTACTGAATTGAGTAAAAATACTTGGGGGCCAGTCTTAGGCTAATAATAGCTTAATGAAATGAACTCATGATAGGCACCACTCTCTTCACACACTGGGTGTGATTTTTTAATAACCAACGCAAAAATCTAAAATGACACTGTGATGGTGGTGGATAGATAGATTTTATCTCCCTTCTCCCCTGTATAATTGCTTCTCTATCCCTCCTTTGCTCTCTCTCTCTCTCTCTCTCTCTCCTTTTCTCTCTCTATTTCTCTCTCTCTTCTCTCCATTCAGGATAAAGAGGGTGATGAGTGGAAAGAGATGCAGCTGTCGCCAGACGCCACCTCAGTGTCTCTGCCAGAGCTGGCGTTCGGTACAGACTATCAACTGGAAGTGACAGCGGTCAACACCAATGGTTCATCTAGTCCCGCCAAGGCCAACTTTACTGTCGGACCAGCACCTGGTATGAACCTTCACAATCACTTCTATACACGAATCCACGGAGCGCTGCCCTGCGCACAGCCATAGCTGCGGTGTCAACTCTCCGCGGACGCGACACCGCAGCAATGGCCGTCTACAGTCAGCTACAGGCAGCGCGTCTGTGGATTCGTCTATAGGCCAGTTGAACTTCGTACATAGAAGCAATTTGCGTCAAAGACAGAAGGAAAGAAAGAAAGAAAGATTCAGAAAATGTATATAATTAAAATTGAGAAATGCATATTAGGAGAGATTCACAAATAATATTTTTTGTGTATATATAATAATAAAAATAACGGCCCATGATGTAATAACGGCTCATAATGTAAGGTGAAATGTTAATATATACAGAATATTACTTTCACAAAACATACGCTATGTTAGTGGTTAGATGGTTAGTGAAGTCTCTCCCTCTCCTCTCTCTCTCTCTCTCTCTCCAGTTAAGACTGGTATCACCAAAGGGGGCGTGGTCGCTATCGTCATGTTGATCTTCCTGTTGATACTGATAGCGGTGGATGCCACCTGTTGCTATAGAAACCGCTGTGGTCTTCTCATGTTCATCGCTGTCAAACTGTTTGGACACAAAATGCCCGGTCTCAAGTCACTGGAAGATGGAGATGTGGCTTCTAACGGGTATGCGTGTGTGTGCGTGTGTGTGTGTGTGGGTGTGGGTGTGGGTGTGGGTGTGGGTGTGTGGTGTGTGGTGTGTGTGTGTGTGTGTGTGTGTGTGTGTGTGTGTGTGTGTGTGTGTGTGTGTGTGTGTGTGTGTGTGTGTGTGTGTGTGTGTGTGTGTGTGTGTGTGTGTGTGTGTGTCAAGGTTATTAGAGTAAACGTTAACTTTTATTTAAAGCTGCACTATGTAACTTTCCTCTTCTACCCCGGATTTGAACCTGTGTCTCCTGTGCAGTGCTGAACATTTCACCATTGAGCTAATAGAGTCTGCCTGCTTGCTCAGGGGATAAATTAGATCTTGAAAATGTGTGTCAAACCAGAAACAGGATTGTCAAAAGTCATGTCTCACCTAGACACCGGATCTAAATGTGTCAATAGAAGAGCAGAGAGACAAAATACAACCACCTTTAAGCTATATTGTAGCCTATTAATACGTTTTACAAGTGAATACTTCCCCCCCCCACAATACGTTTTCTGACCTTTTTGAATGTCACCCCTAACAAATACCCTATGATAAAAACTCTTAGGCCAGAACTAATAAAAACACAACTAAAACAAAGCATTCTTTTCACATAATAAAAACTAAACTAAACTAGCAACCCCGTTTTTTAAAACTATTAACTTAAAGGGGATACACCATGAATTTCCTTTTTTTTTGGGGGGGGGGGGGGGGGGTTGGGCTCCCCAGTGTCTCTTGTACCCCAACATTTTTAACATTCAGTCATTCATTCTCATTTCAGAGATTTTCAGAATGGGCGTGTCTGAACAGGCCATCTCAGAATGGCATGGTTGCTTACATCACGAACCATTTCTGCCCATGTATGTTGACAGACAGAATTGCTCAGTAGCACCCCTCTGCCCAACAGGACGTTTTGGTATTGCAGCTGAAAGTGCTTTATAAGCCAGAGAGAAGTTAGTTGGAATGAGTATATCTGAGGCTTGATTTAGGCTCAAACCTTTTGAAAAACGTTTGAGGGACATAAACAATATGATATTAAATATATATATATATTTTTTTTAAATTCATGGTGTAGTCCCTTTAACTATTAAATAATAACTGTTATAACCTTGGTGTGTGCATGCGTGTGTAGGTGCACCTACATTAAAACACAACATTACGGAAGAAGTTCACGATGTGTGGTGTATGAATGTGTAGTGTTCAGTGCAATGCCCTACTGTAGGACAACTATAGCAATACAAATACAAACGTGTGTGTGTGTGTGTGTGTGTGTGTGTGTGTGTGTGTGTGTGTGTGTGTGTGTGTGTGTGTGTGTGTGTGTGTGTGTGTGTGTGTGTGTGTGTGTGTGTGTGTGTGTATGTGTGTGTGTGTGTGTGTGTCCTGGGAACAGAAACAGAGAACTGACGTTAAAGGGACTGGAGCCCCATACAGGCAGTAGCATTACACAGCAGCAGTCAAAGACACAGCAGACAGAGATCACCTGCGACAAAGCCCCCCTCACCAAACACGAGTAGGTCCCACCAGTGTTGCCATGTCCGCTTATTAGAAGCGACTTTGGGCTTGTTTTTTTTAATGTAAAGTCACTTGTAAATATTGGTAGTTGTGGGTTGCGTTTTTTTGGGCTTGTTTCTAAAGTGTAGTTGCTTATTTGGCTTGTTTCCTAAATGTTGTTCAAACCAGTGGTTTCCTTGACATTTTCATGTCAAGGACCCCCAAATGAATATGTATTTGTCCACAGACCCCCATCTAAAAACATGTTGTGACCCCTGTACCAGATTTGTGTTGTTAAAATGTTTCCAAAAAATATTCAAAATGTTTCACTTTTTTTCAAGATTTATTTTTTTAAATAGCAGATCTACAAGCTTCCAACGCGTCGCATCGCAACACATTGTGAGCTTGTAGATCGGCTATTTTCAAATATCCGATGCTCATGTGGCCTAGTCTCTTCTTTTGGGCGTGTTTTCATAGACCTAGTTGCTTATTTCTCTCGTAAAATCTGGCAACACTGGATCCCACCCACTCCCAGTGCAGCACAGTACCACAAAACCAGTGGTGCACCAATCAGAGAAATGGTGTGAGGGATAGCCACGTCACAATTCCATGTACTGCTACAGTGAATCTTAATATAAATGAATACATTTCGAGCTGAGATGTAATGGTTCTAGATTGATGGACCTTTACTGATCCCGCGGGGGAGAATTCAGTCGCCAGAGGCAGCATAGCAGTTAGAAAAAGAGTACGAAAAAGACACAGGTCTGCCTCTGTATTTCTCTTCAACCATTTGAGCCCCATATACAGTATTTTGTTGTACGACACATCCCAACGCATTGTGAGCTTGTACATCGGCTATTTTCACAAACGTTTATTTTATTTTCCAAAATATTAGAACATTTACCTTTTTTTTACGTTTTCGCCTATAATGACATGCCCAAAACAGGGGTGGCAGGTTTAAGTGCTTAAAGGGATAGTTCACCCAAAAAAAAGACTGTTTTTCTAGCAATTATTCACTCCATGGAGAGTTTGTCGCATTCCTAAGCCAATTATTTGATGAC
Source organism: Gymnoscopelus microlampas (assembly GCF_963454915.1). Taxonomy (NCBI): domain Eukaryota; kingdom Metazoa; phylum Chordata; class Actinopteri; order Myctophiformes; family Myctophidae; genus Gymnoscopelus; species Gymnoscopelus microlampas. The sequence goes on from NC_139940.1 coordinate 7,873,709, forward strand.
CAGTGGACCGGTAGGCAGCGGTACTGGAACCGCTGCTGGTCATCAAATTATTGGCTTAGGAATGTGACAAAAGCTAAAAAGTATCCATGAATTCAAGTCTCCATGGGGTGACTAATCGATAGAAATCGCTTTAAGCCTAATTGATACTTGGTAACACAACACTTTCCACGGTGTTGCTAGACACAGCTGATGTATTTCAAAGATTAAAAAATCGACAACATTTATTTCAGTTGAAAATACGTAATTTCTACACATTTAATGAATTATAAATATATAAGCCTTTCAGTTACATGTTCATCTGTTCAAATCATTTATTTCCCTTCAGGAAAGCCCCGCATCACAGAGACCCGCCCGCCACTGATGCATGATGTCATCAACCAGATGTGTCGTCACCAGGACAGAGGAAGTGATCAGATTAGAAGGAGACAATCAATCAAGCGGCCTATCAATCAGTGAAAAGCTACTGATCCCTCATCCATCCCCAGCAGACAGTGTATTCAAGACTTTAAAAAACATTGTTGATGACAGTGATTGTGGAAGGCAGTGAAGATGCCTTCAACTAGGAACTGGAATGTTTCTGGCCTCCACGAGGAGAGGAGACTGGTATACCATTCTTTATGGAAGGTATTGTTACGCCACGCTCCCCCATAACATTCTCTGTCATATTTGGAGAATATGGCACATTTGAGACTTACCAGATTCAGTGAGCTTGTGTTTTAGGCCAGCCATTCCATAATAGACATAATATACGTATGCCTTGGCCATATGTGGATCATACGTCAACATCGCCAACATATTGGCAGGGACAACTTGCCATAACTCCACTGCAAGTTGTATATAAGTACCTGAGACAAAAACTTGTATTTTTCTGTTTCATAACCATTACTGTTACTATCTATGCAAGATAAGCCGTTTTGGTTTGAAACTCCAAATGTTTTATTTGACCAAATATCCTATATCATAACTACATGTCTGACATTTGAAACAAAACAATAACTGTGACAATTGGTTGAGTATTCAGCGAGTTTTGATGGTTTTAATTGTGGATAGACCTCCTGCTTCTATTGGCATACATGGAGCATACATGCATTACGGCTTGCATTGACACATCGCTCCAATGAACAGCAGCGGCCAATGCTGTATCTACGTGTATATAATCTATGATTCAGACTCTCCTCAAGTCCAGAAACGTCCCACATCCCCTTTGGCATGTATGTAATAGACGCCAGACAGGATATGATGTCACTATTGGTAATTCTGTCTGCTCTACAGACAGGATGTGAGGTCATTTTGTAGTCCTGTCTGCCCCTACTGGGATTATAAAAAACAATTCATTAATTCATTAGAAAAAATATCATTGTCATATTATTACTAACGCTGCATCCGTACAACTGCTTCTTACTGTATATTTTGTTCATAATGTTATTTCGACAACACTTCTGGTTGTAGTATTTAAATCATCAGATCACAGGTGGTCTTATGCATTAATCACCTGATTGAAGACTTTTACAGGGTAAAGTTACAGTTGTGTTGTAAGTTGCTATATTATGTGCCTGCCTAACTTCAAAGATTCTTACCTGCTATATTTTGACTGAGCACAATGACTGCATTTTTGTATTTATTTTTTACTTCAGCCTACTTAATTTTATACCTACCAACTAGCCTAGCTCTTTAGGTAATTTCTAGCCTTTAGATGTGAGCAAGCTCACAAAAGTGCCCAAGAGTTTAGTTACACTTTAAACATGTTTTTTGTGTACAATTGTTTTTATTTCAAACTTACAAACATACAGTCACAAAGCACATATACTGTATTTGACCTATTCTTTACCTGCTCCACCTAGCCCCACCCTACCACCCCTGAATACAGTGTTCTATCTAGCTTAGGGATCATTTTGTTCATGTGCATAATGTTCAGTTTTCTTGTCCCAATAACCCTGCATGGGTATAGGCTAGCTGCTTTTTATGTTTTGTTAATAATGTTATTTTGGCAACACTTCTTGTCATAATATTCGTACTGTACCATTTACAATATCAACATGGCTGCTTATCTCCAGTGTCAGAATGTGAATCTAAACATCTTAATATTTATTGAATCTAAGAACATTTACTGGCCAGAAGTAATTTTAGAGGAGATTGATCAGAGATACAGCCTTGCAGTATTATAACTAACCTTTTGTATTATTATTATTTTACTTAACACTGACAGAATGACAGGAAGTCATTGTGATATAATACACTACTTATGTAAAACATTTCATTTTGGCAGAAACCTTTTAATTTAAACTTTTTAACTAAGAGGTTGTGATGAGTCAACTAATAAAGTGCACCAGTAGCTATGTAGTCAAACCCTCCCATTTCTATTTCAAGGACCTAAAATCATTTATAAAACAGTATAGAATTGAAAGGTAACCAATGTTAATTAGTTGTGTTATGTTATTACTACTAACTGTTCGTATTGAGAGGAATGCCTAATTCATGCTCTGTCGCACGACGGCACGTTTAAAATAGCCGACCTACAAGCTCGCAACACATCACATCTGCGACGCGTTGTGAGCTTGTAGATCGGCTATTTTCGGCGTGTGATGCTGTCATGCGATAAATTATGAATCGGGCTGAAGAGAGAGAGGTAGAGGTCACCTGAACTACCTTTCATATGTAATGTTCTGTTTTACCAATGTCTTCAAACCTGCTGCAGCAATATTTATTCACATTTCTTTCCATCGGTGGCCCACAGACCACAGGGTTTGAAACCCAGTGTTGTAAATGCAATATTTTATACAGTGAAATCAGGCAATCTGGGACAATCTTTTTTTGTTCAGTTTCAGCTTCACCTAGCTGATGGCTGCTCAGATGGTCATGATGAGTGGTTGGGGGGGGCAGTTAGGGGTCAAGTGTCTTGCTCAAGGACACTTCACCACAGACTGGGCAGTGAAACGGTGACCTTACGATTTCCAGGCCGCCTCTCTACCCACTGACTCCTAATTACGTAGTTGCCGCTGTGAAAAGAGTCCATTATGGAAACAGAATGTTGAGGCCGGCTCTTGTGATAAAAAGCTTTCTTGTCCCAGAGCGCGTGAGTTCAACCCACTACTGTTTTATTGTAAGGAACACTGTACATGGACTGTACATACACATAATTGTTACAGCTTTGATACATTTTTGGAAGTGTTATGGTATTAAATATTTGATTGAAACAAACTATGAAGCCTGTTATTGTTTCTGCTCACCAAGTGCAGCGTGTGTGTGTGTGTGTGTGTGTGTGTGTGTGTGTGTGTGTGTGTGTGTGTGTGTGTGTGTGATGTGTGTTTGTTTCACTAGACATGTTTAAGTATCCGTCGTGCATGTATATCTACTGTATCATCACATGCCACCACCAGACAACCAAGCAGAGATGAAAGCGATATTATGGCGGTATCTGCTTGACTGGTTCATGAAGTTTCAGTGTGTGTACTGTAGGTAAACTGCATGCCGTGTGTGTCTATCAATGTTAATGAGATCACATGCAATACTACTGTATGAGCTAAACGTTTTGTCCATTATTGTTGTTTTCTCTCCAGCCCACAGGCACATGTGGGTGGAGTTTGTTTTAAGACCTGTTGCAGATCACGCAGCAGGCCTGTAACTATTTATATCTAATGATAATACTTGTTGATTTAACCACGTCCTCCAGGGCGCTATACTAGATTCACCAAATCTCCTTGCCGAAAATAGCCGATCTACAAGCACGTAGATTGGCTATTTTCAGCAAAGGTTCATCACCCCAGATTAGGTTCATGTGGTTAGCCTGCTATGCTAATGAGATGGTGGCTGCAGTGTGTTGAATAAGCTGCATTGTGTTCTACTGTATGACTGACGAGACTGACAAACTTACAGCAGGAGATAAGTATCTGTGAAACCAGGACCACACCAAGAATGTCCTCTAACGCACACACGCACGCACGCACACACACACACACACACACACACACACACACACACACACACACACACACACACACACACACACACACACACACACACACTAAAACGGTAGTTATGGAATGACTTCTATCTGATGGCATGTGGCATGGGTGGACCTGCGACATACAGACACTAGACAGTAGGAGCTGCTTCATACCACATGCCAGGTAAAGCACGTGTGCTTGTACGCATGCACGCATGCACGCACGCACGCGTGCGCACACACACACACACACACACACACACACACACACACACACACACACACACACACACACACACACACACACACACACACACACACACACACACACACACACACACAGAGCAGCCAAGCAAGCCAGACATAACTGTATTCACACAGTCAGCCCAGAGAGTCAAACAGGGACAGAGATGAACAGTACTGTTCCTACCATGAAGATCCTGCTCAGCATTCTCCTGCTCTCTGCCTCTCTTTCTCCAGGTAAGACCACCTCCTCGGGGGTTGGATGTGATGGGGGGGTCCATGCCTCTGCTTTTGACATCCCCCTCCGGTCATTGATTTTTTGGGCCGGTGGGGATTTGTTTTATCCCTGCTTCTGTCTTCTGGTCAATAATCCACAGCAATTGTTCTCAAACTTTTGTTTTAATTTCAAGGACGCCCCTAACTCTTGAGAGCGTACATATGTCTTATATGTTTGATAGCCTATTTATTGTTTGGCATCCCTACTTTTGGACACATTTAAAAAATGTGTCAACACTTTTTTCTTTTTAAAGAAAGAAAATGAAAATTCAAAGATAGTGTTTAATATGTCCCCTTGTTTGTTTTTTTTGTCAAGAGTTTCACATCTCAGATCTTAACTAGTTTGTTTACAATTGTAAAGGTTAACAGTGTGAATAGTACTGTGGAATTATTCTTAAATACTCATCTGGCCTCATTTCCAGCACCTTCTAGGATTTTGGAATGGTTTGGTAGCCAGATGTGTCTAAAAAGCATAATTTTGATAAATAATAGAATAACAATTTTCACATTAAAACCAAATAGTTAATTCATTTTTATCGTTTTGTTCCTAAATGAAATCTTTCCCAGAATTCATTTATGAACAAAGCCACGGAATCACCGCTCCAAAACGAATGCTGCATGGTCCTAGCACCGACGATATTTTGGGAACATTTTTTTAAACAGGGGGGAGGGAGGGAGAGAGAGAGGGTGAGTGGAGAGGGAGATGGAGAGATAGAGAAGGAGGGAGAGAGCATAATTCACCCGCGCAATAACTTGTGCGAGTGCTGTGTACCGGAACCTGAACATGCTGATGGACTCATTGCAAAGTGATTTGTTGTCATAACCCCAGCAATGCCTGACAAGCTTGCACCTCGTTGTCTGCTTGTATTATATATAAATACTGTGTAGTCTATCAGTTGCTTCAATTATAAAATATCCCCATGGTGGGATCAACAGAAAACTAGAAATATGATGTTCTGTCACCTGCAGACATGCCCCAAATGGGGATGCCAGGCTCAATGTGGTTGAATTAAACTCTGGGTGAATGTCTGATATGTCTCTGGTTTTGTCTCTTTCTCTGTTTTGCTAGCTTTGTCGCTGACATGCTATGTGTGCAGCTCCACTGCGACCAATGAACAATGCAACCTGAACAATCAATCATGTCCGGAACCGCTGGATACGTGCATGAGCATCGTAGACGTACTGGGTAACTAGCCTTCTCTCTTAAAAAAATGTAACACATACTGTAAGTGTAAACTCGTCTGGACATGTTCACTTTTGCTGCAGACATGTCTGGCTTAGACAATCAGAGATCCTCGCAGCCTATACCAAAATACCTGGTGATGTCTTAATTCATTGTTGCTAAAACGGGGTAGAAACAATTCAGTATCATGTCAGTATCATGGTCAGTGTCATGGTCAGTGTCATGTCAGTGTCATTGTCAGTATCATGTCAGTGTCATGTCAGTATCATGTCAGTATCATGGTCAGTATCAGGTCAGAGTCATATCAGTATCATTGTCAGCATCATGTCAGCATTATGTCAGTATCATGGTCAGTATCATGTCAGCATCATGTCAGTGTCATGTCAGCCAGCATCATGTCAGTGTCATGTCAGTATCATGTCAGTATCATGGTCAGTATCATGTCAGTGTCATGTCAGTATCATGTCAGTGTCATGTCAGTATCATGGTCAGTATCATGTCAGTGTCATGTCAGTATCATGGTCAGTATCATGGCAGTATCATGGTCAGTATCATGTCAGTGTCATGTCAGTATCATGTCAGCATCATGTCAGTGTCATGTCAGCCAGCATCATGTCAGTGTCATGTCAGTATCATGTCAGTATCATGGTCAGTATCATGGTCAGTATCATGTCAGCATCATGTCAGTGTCATGTCAGTATCATGGTCAGTATCATGTCAGTGTCATGTCAGTATCATGGTCAGTATCATGGCAGTATCATGGTCAGTATCATGTCAGTGTCATGTCAGTATCATGTCAGTGTCGTGTCGGTATCATGTCAGCATCATGTCAGTGTCATGTCAGTATCATGTCAGCATCATGTCAGTGTCATGGTCAGTATCATAGCAGTGTCATGGTCAGTATCATGGCAGTGTCATGGTCAGTATCATGGCAGTATCATGGTCAGTATCATGGCAGTGTCATGTCAGTATCATGGTCAGTATCATGTCAGTGTCATGTCAGTATCATGGTCAGCATCATGTCAGTGTCATGTCAGTGTCATGTCAGTATCATGTCAGTATTATGTCAGTATCATGGTCAGTATCATGTCAGTGTCATGTCAGTATCATGTCAGTATCATGGTCAGTATCATGTCAGTGTCATGTCAGTATCATGGTCAGTATCATGGCAGTGTCATGTCAGTATCATGGTCAGTATCATGTCAGTGTCATGTCAGTATCATGTCAGTATCATGGTCAGTATCATGTCAGTGTCATGTCAGTATCATGGTCAGTATCATGGCAGTGTCATGGTCAGTATCATGGCAGTGTCATGGTCAGTATCATGGTCAGTATCATGTCAGCATCATGTCAGTGTCATGTCAGTATCATGGTCAGTATCATGGCAGTGTCATGGTCAGTATCATGTCAGTGTCATGTCAGTATCATGCCAGTATCATGGTCAGTATCATAATGTCACATATCATAATATACTGTTACTGTACTGAACTGTATATTGTGACTTTCCCATGTGTGTGTGTTGCTGTGCAGGTATCTCTAAGTCCATAGTGAAGCAGTGTGCCAGCAGGGCCACCTGTCTGGGTGCTGCATCGGCGGGCTCCGTGGATGAGGAGGGGAATGGCAGCACCGTCCACTGCTGCAGCAGCAGCAACTTCTGCAACTTCAGTGGAGCCGACACAGCTCACATCCACATAGCACTGTGGCTTCTACCTCTGCTGGGATTACTGCTTTCACACTGAAGACAGTGACATGTGCCAATTATTACAACCAATACAGTATATTCAGTGGTGGGAAAAGTACTCAAATGTTTTACTTAAGTAAAAGTATCAATTCTGCAATGCAGAAACACTCTGTTACAAGTAAAAGTCCAAGTATTCAAAATGTACTTGAGTAAAAGTACAAAAGTACTGGCATCAAAATGTACAAAAGTAAAAGTACTCATTGTGCAGAATGTCCCGTTTCACAAGTGCTCAAAATGTATTAAAATCTTTGGAAATTAGTAGATCTACAAGCTCACAGGCTATTTTCAAACAGCCAAAGTATATAGGGATAAAGTGGTTAATGCATGCATGAAATTGGAAATATCCAAGTAAAGTACAAATACCTCAGAATTGTACTTAAGTACAGTACTTGAGTAAATGTACATAGTCACTTTCCACCACTGATTGAGCGGAACTTTTCACTGTTGAGCGGAAACCTTGTATGTCCGTGTGGTTTCTTTACAGGAAATGGAAAAAAAGATGTAGCTACAATCTCTTTGTTGTCTTTTCATCTTCAAATATTCATACAAAACCTTTCAAACATACTGAAAATAACAGATCTACAATCTGTGGATCTGTCTCCACTACTTTTGTCATACGGCAAAGTATGAAATAGGACATTAATTTTATGAGAAAGCATAAAAAGATGGAAATACAAGGTTCATGCTTGACAGAGACAATATGCTGTTACAACATGGAGATCGTTAGGTGTATATGTAAAGTGGTATATGGCACATGCTGTACAGTACGTTGCAGCTTTTGAATGTTTCCAAATGCATATCTGTAAATATATCTATATTATATTTGATGCTTTATTAAAACCTGATAAGCTGTAGCAGAAGCAATAAGCTGAGCAACTATGCTATAACAGAGTCGGAGTTGTACAGTTCATATACGGTACATGTAACACTGTTATTGATACCAATAATGGTAGTGGTGAGTTAATATTAGCTTATGGTGTGCTTGAGTATATTAAAGTAATCTAACAAGGCTGTGGTAAAAATAAAAATAAAAATTCACATGGACTATGACATGTGTCTTTCTGTTATTCCATGGGTGACATAAACGTTCATGTGTCTTTTGCTTTTCATAATGAATAAAAAGAAGCAATTTAAAGTTGAAAGAAGCATTTAATGAGGTATTAGAGTTAAATTAAAACATTTAAAAATAGAAGAGGTATAGTAAAAATAAAGGTATTTTTCATAATGGCAACCAGCAAGCGTTCCTATTCCATTGGAAACATTATATATCATTATACATATCATTATATTAATCATGGTGGCTGGTAGCTGGCTCTGAGATTGGATCGCTGATTGAGGACTTTGAAGATACACACCACCAGCTTGTGGGAAGACAAAATGATGTGCTCCACCATGACCAGACGGCAAGTGTGTAGAAAGCATTTAGGAAAGATGTCTGCTCATTGTTCATTCAAAGAGGAGAGTGATGACTTGCTCGTTCTCATGCTATGTGTAACAGGGAGAGCTGTCTCCATTCAGGCTTCTGAGTCCGCGCCGCAATTACACATGTGTAGGTAATCACTGATTAACCCCTCCCCTATAAAGCCTGGTGCTCATGCATTCATTCCAGCTTGGCTCTCTGACTCTGCAGGCACTGGCTTGTCTGAGCAAGGTGGGCAATGGAGTGTTTTGCTTTTAAACTGTTTACTGTTTAGTATTTATTGTTAATAGTATGTTCCTCAGGCGCCCTCCTCTCTGCCTCAGTGTTGAGGATAAGAGCAGAGGCCAAGAGGCGGTTTCTAGGCCAAGTGGTAAGGCCCAAACCTCACTTAACCTGAGGTACGTGGTGTAAAGTTGCCTTTGTATTAGTCTGGGAGACTTCGCCTCAGAGCCTGGACAGCAGGGGCGCGGCCACTGCGTTCTGATTCAAATCAACAGCCCCCCCTCCTCCTCGAACTGTTTATTGTACATATTCATTGTTTTTCATACCAGTAGCCTGTAAACTGATTTTATGACGTTCTGCATAGTAATGTATATCTGTCTGTTTTCTTAAATGTCATCATGATTTGAGTGCGTGGGGATCTCAAAATAAGCCATTGTGCTTTTATGAGCGATCCAATTTAGAGGACCTTGTATTGTGAATTGTACTTCCTTGTACTGTTTCCATGTCTTTCTAAATAAAGTACTTCAATCAATCAATCAATCAATGTCCTTGACATCAAAGAGATTGCAGATACATCAGCATTTGAGACTGTAAAGAGGGCACAGTGCAATATTGGCCAACAACCGTTCCAAGCATTCTCATTGTATCTGGAGCAGGGAGTGTTACCACCACTGACTGGCTGATTTCCTGTCTTGATTACAGTGGTGGAAAAAGTACTCAATTTTTTTACTTAAGTAAAAGTATCAATACTGCAATGTAGATATACTCTGTAAAAGTACTCATTATGCCGAATGTCCCATTTCACAAGTTTTCAAATTTATAAAAATCGTATACATTTGCTTGTAGATCGGCTATTTTCAAATGGCCGAAATGTATATACGGCAGAAGGTAAATGTATGTTTTGAAATAATATTCAAAACCTTCAAAGTAACTAGTAACTAAAGTAAAAGTATAATATTTGCCTTTTAGATGTAGTGGAGTAGAGTAAAAGTACTGAAAAATCAAGTACAGTACTTGAGTAAATGTGCTAAAGGGACAAAATTCGAAAATAAACATGCAAGTTAATTGCATACTTTATTCATTTGAGGACCTGGTCTAAAATGTCTGATTTAATTCAGTATTGATCAGGAATGATGGCAAAAATGTCAATTGGTGTAACCGAAAAACTTAATTCAACTTGCTTAAAAATGTTACATTCTCAATATACCACACTATCAACTAGTTGGACATGATCTCACCAAAGCTCTGAATATAATAATTAATTTGGGGAATCATGTCGGTCAAGTCAACTATTTGTCAGGGTGTTGTAGCTTGTAACCACCATTCAAGGAGACATTTTGTATATTGTATAAATCCATTTTGTATAAATCACATACTAACATACTATTTAGAATGCAAAATAACTTTTTCAGGATGTCCGAAAGCTTAGTAATTGCTAAATAGTATGTGAGATACATACATAAATTCAGGACTGCGTCCAAAATCACATCCTAACATACTATTTTGTATGCCAAATTACTTTAAAGTATGTCCGAAAGCTTAGGAGCTACTATGTAGTACGTCCGAAGTGAAACCCTACTATTCTGCTTTGTACAGTGGTTCTCAACCTTTTCAGGCCGCGACCCCCCAAAAGAATTATATTTGAACTGGGGACCTGACAAGCACTTGGAATTAAGAGTTGAGGCATTACATTTTGTTTGACTCGGTTCCACAGAAAAATATTGTGAAAATAGCAGATCTACAAGCTCACAACGCCTTGCATTGCAAGGCGTGTGATTTTCAAAGCTTGATTTTCAAAGCTTGTAGATTTTCTATTTTCAAAATGTTTGCCTCTTTCTTATTTTATCTAACAATTTGGCCAATGTTTGACCAGTTTTTTATAGTATAGTTTGTTGATTACTTTTTATGCCGTAATGGTCTTTTTCTTTTCTTTCTTGAGGTATTAAAAAGGTCTTAAAAGTCCTTAAATTGTGACTTCACTGTCATCTGGGGACCCCCAAAAAATCATGTAGGGGGTCCTGACCCACAGGTTAGGAACCACTGGTTTAGTGTACTAAACAGTAGGCTGGAAATAGCATACTGTGTAGTATGTGGTGTCTGACGCAAAGCTTACATCGTAATAAAACACTTTTCACTTTAACTTTTAAGTTGTGGTCTTTAAAACATGGAATCAGCAGCTTGGGGGTGGCTGAAGTGATTTAATAAACCATCAAATGGCTGTTTGGGTAGTATCCAGTTTTGTTCCCAATTGTTTTTATCACAAAATGAATGATTGATTTGATAGTATCTGTATCAGATTGATACCTGTCCTGGAAGTATTGATACTGAAATAGACAAACACAGACGCGCCCAGACACACCCAGACTTGTGTGTGTGTGTGTGTGTGTGTGTGTGTGTGTGTAATTTGCATGTCAAAGCTCCGCCCCTTACCAGACTCATCTGCGACAATAAAAGTTTCACCTTCAGTTCAGACCAAACTGGCACAGCTTCCAGTGAGAGAGGACAGACTGTCTTTCCACAGCTAGCTACTATACCAGAGGGAATACTGACCCAGACTGCTGCTGACTGTCAGATGAATGGACTTTAACAAGAACCAGGATTCACTGTGAAAGTCAACTTCAGGGAATATTGTATCTGGAGCCGGGAGTGTTGCTCCCACTGACTGACAAACTCTTGATCAGAGTGATTGTAGTTTTACTGAGAGACGTAATGGCTTCTCAGATGTCTCTTTCAGAAGAGGATTTTTCCTGTGCTGTGTGTCGTGACATCTTTAAAGATCCTGTTGTCCTGTTATGCAGCCACAGCTTCTGCAAAGGCTGTCTGCACACATGGTGGAGAGAGAAGCAAATTAAGGAATGTCCAGTTTGTAAGGAAATATCTTCAATGGATGATCCACCTTGTAACCGGGCTCTGAAGAACTTGTGTGAGGCCTTCATACAGAAGAGACATTTGAAGAGAGCTTCAAAACGTCCAAGAACTTCATCAGGGTCTGAGGTTCTCTGCAATGTGCACGCTGAGAAACTCAAGCTGTTCTGCCTGCTATGTAAACAGCCAGTGTGCGTTGTGTGTCTTCATTCAGAAAAACACACCAACCACAGTTTCAGACCCATCGATGAAGTTGCACTGGACTACAAGGAGGAAGTCCAGAAATCACTGAAGCGTTTACAGAATAAACTGAAGGTATTTAATGCTGTTAGGAGTAAATATGCGCAAACAGCAGAATACATTAGGGGCCAGGCCCGGCACACAAAGAGTAGGATTAAGGAACAGTTTAAAAAGCTCCATCAGTTTCTTCAAGAGGAAGAGGAGGCTAGCATCACTGCACTGAGAGAGGAAGAGGAACAGAAGAGTCAGCTGATGAAGGAGAAGATTGAGGGTCTGAACAAAGACATATCAACCCTTGCATACACAATTGCAGCCATGGAGGAGGAGATGAAAACTGAACACAGCTCATTACTACAGAACTACAAGATCACAATGGAAATAGTCCAGTTCACGCTGCAGGACCCACAGCTGGTCTCAGGAGCACTGATAGATGTGGCCAAACATCTGGGCAACCTGACCTTCAGAGTCTGGGACAGGATGAAGGACATTGTCTCCTACGCTCCTGTCATTCTGGACCCCAACACTGCCAAACCAGGATACGTCCTGTCTGATGATCTGACCAGTGTAAGCATTGAAAGGCAGTGGCTTCCTGACAACCCAGAGAGGTTTGACCACTTGCAAATTGTCCTGGGTTCTGAGGGTTTTAGCTCAGGGACTCACAGCTGGGACGTTGAGGTTGGAGACAGTAAATGCTGGTCATTGGGTGTGTTAGCAGAGTCTTTTCAGAGGAAGGGCAAACGAGGGGGTCCATTCTGGAAAATAAACTCAGATTCATCCGCAATGGCCTCACCAGGGTCACGCACTAAACTCTTATGGAAGCAGATGCCTCGCAGGATCAGAGTTCAGCTGGACTGCAACAGAGGAAAACTGTCCTTCTCTGATCCTGATACTAACACACACATACACACCTTCAAACACAATTTCACCGAGGCAGTATTTCCATTCATTAGCGCTACTGCTACGATGAAGATGTTACCAGGGAAGGTCATTGCCTCGAACAATGATGTTGTTGATGATGACATGTCTAGACTATAGAACAATGTCGTGAAGCCATCATTGTTTTATAGTGAGGTAGGGGATTTTCATGATTATAGCATGTTATTGTAGAGTGTGTTGGCATGTAATCTTTGACTAAAACTGGTGTGTAGTTATTTTGTATTTTCAAAATAATGTAATCATACAATTTGTAGTGCATCAACATGATGAGAGTCTAAAGGAAGATTAGCATGTATTTCATTAGCTTTATTGTAAATACGCTCAATTAAGTGTAATTGGTCTCTATTATGCATGAAACATGAAAATCAAAAGGTTTTATTCAACCATTTAATCTATTAACTTTTGAAATATCTTGTCATGTTACAAAACATTATTTTTGGTCTGACTTCTAAATCAATTATAGATCTGTAAAGAAAACTGTAATGATGAAATATGTTCAATTCAAATAAACATCTATCTTCTCGTCAGTTGTTCAGTTCTGTTAAAGCAAAACACTATTAGTTTAATACTGATACTTTTGTTAAACTCATGCAGTCAAATTGTGACTATATATTATGGAAAGATTATATGAAGCCATCGTTTCAAAGCATGGTAGTGGGTATTCCCGATTCTAGGCTATAGTCTAAGTGCAGAGAGTGTTGGCATGCAATCTTTCACTAAAACTGATGTGTACGTAGCTATAGTATTTTATGGGCACTATTGTAAAGATTGCCACTGGTCGTTTAATCCAGTGGTTCTCAACCTTTTCAGGTCGCAACCCCGAAAACGAATCATGTTTGAACTGGGGACCCCCACCCTGACAAGCATTTGGAATTGTAGGAGTTGAGGCATTACATTTAGTTTGACTCGGTTCCACAGATAAATATTGTGAAAATAGCCGATGTACAAGCTCACAACGCCTCGTGTGGCGAGGCGTTGTGAGCTTGTAGATCAGTTATTTTCCAAAGTTTTGCTGCTTTCTTAAATTATTTGACAATTTGGCCAATGTTTGACCAGTTTTTATAAATGAGTATAGTTTTGACTACTTTTGATGCAGTAATGGTCTTTTTTAATTTAATTTTATTTATTTTCTTCTTCTTTTTTTTTAGGTATTAAAAAGGTCTGAAAATTCCTTAAATTGTCACTTTACTGTCATCTGGGGATCCCCCGAAATCATGTGGGGACCCCTGACAGGTTGAGAACCACTGATTTAAGGGCCATTCACACTGAGCACTATAACAAAAAATATAGTTTTAAAAATCGTTCTAAGTCAAGTGGATGGCAGAGTTCACACCAACTATTAAAAAATACAATGGTGAACGACATAGTTATCGTTATTGTTAAAGTGATCAGTGTGAACGATCCTTTAATCTACTTATCCACTCTTCCACAGCTTAAGTATAAGTACAATCACTCCTGTATTCATCAATCATCAATCATCGATTATCATCACCAAAACATCTGGTGATACAGTATCTAAATTCATAGTTGTTGCTAAAACGGGGTAGAAACAATTCAGAGATTTAACAAAGAACTGCATTGGAAATACTTTGGGGCAGTCCTTCATATTTGGATGGAGATATTAGTTATTTTAAAACTTTTCTTTTCATTCACCCATGATGTTCTTTACATTTTCAACTGTCTTCTAGAGCCCACCCCTAAGACAAAGAGTGAATAGACAGAAATGGTGCCACAATGAACATGAGGACCCATTACATGCAGATAAAGTTGAAAATGGGTGAAGTGGTCCTTTAAGTGCATAATTAATATGTATGGTAGACATTTCTTCCATAGCTAGATGCTCCCCTGTTCCATCCACAAGAGATATTTTAAAAAATATTTACAAAAAATGCTGTTATACAAGCTCATGTGATGCAATGCATTGTGAGTTGTAGATTTAAAAAAACAAAAAACAAAGAAGCAAACAAAACCCCCAAAAATATCTACAGTTTAAAATAGGTATGCCAATAAAGTGATTAATATGTATATTATATTATAATATAATATACTGTACTGTACTTGAACTGTATTTCAGTCAGACAACTCTTGGATTGAATAAATATATTTATTGAGCATAAATATATTGAGCACAAATATTTATAAGCATAAAGCAAAACGCTATTAGTTTAATACTGATACTTTTGTTAAACTCATGCAGTCAGTCTCCAAATTGTGACTATATATTATAGGTGTTGTGAGCTTGTAGATCAGCTATTTTCCAAAGTTTTGCTGCTTTCTTATATTATTTGACAATTTGGCCAATTTTGGCCAATTTTTATGAATTAGTATAGTTTGTTGATTACTTTTGACTCAGCAATGATCTTTTTTTATTTCATTTATTTTTCTTCTTTTTTTTAGGTATTAAAAAGGTCTGAAAATTCCTTAAATTGTCACTTTACTGTCATCTGGATCCCTCCAAAATCATGTGGGGACCCCTGACAGGTTGAGAACCACTGATTTAATAATTATATTATAACTATACAAATATAGTTTTAAAAATCGTTCTAAGTCAAGTGGATGGCAGAGATCACACCAACTATAAAAAAATACAATGGTGAACGACATATCGTTATTGTTAAAGTGATCAGTGTGAACAGCCCTTTAATCTATTATCCATTATTCCACAGCTTATGTATTAGTACAATCACTCCTGTAATCATCAATCATCAATCATCATCAATCATCAATCATCTATCATCAATCATCAATCATCAATTATCATCACCAAAACATCTGGTGATACAGTATCTAAATTCATAACTGTTGCTAAAACGGGGTAGAAACAATTCAGAGATTTAACAATGAACTGCATTGGAAATACTTTGGAGTTGCATTGTGAGTTGTAGATTGGCTATTTTAAAAAAAAACAGCAAACAAACAAACAACCCAAAAAACTAATCTACAGTTTAAAATAGGTATGCCAGTGTTAAAGTGGTTAATATGTACGTATATCATATTATAATATAATATACTGTACTGAAATGTATTTCAGTCAGACAACTCTTGGATTGAATAAATATATTTATTTAGCTTAAATATATTGAGCATAAATATTTACAAGCGTATTTTGCATCAAGGTTTTGTCTCATTTCATGTATTTTCTGTAAGCATGAAATATTATAATAAATGATTTGCCAAATAGATCTTACAGGGAATGACATAGTTTAATTCAAAAGTGATAGAATATTTGGAAACCGAAAAACTTTGGACCAAATAATTCTACTTTCTTAAAGAAAAAAGGTAGTCAACTAGTTGGCTGTGATGTATATTATCTATTGTGCAAGAAGACCATTGCTGCATCCGAAATCACATACTAACATACTATTTAGTGTGCCAAATAACTTTTTTGTATTTCCGAAAGCTTAGCATAGCATAGCTACTACTGTAAATAGAATGTGAGATGCATACTAAATGCAGGGCTGCATCCGAAATCGCATACTAACATACTATCTATGCAAAGTGAAGCCTTACTGTTTAGGAGATACTAAACAGTAGGTTGAAAATAGCAGACTGTGTAGTAGTATGTAATGAGTATGTGGTTTCGGACGCAAAACTTACATTGTAATAAAAACAATTTAACTTTTAAGTTAAGGTCTTTAAAACATGGAATCAGCAGACCACAATGGAAACAAGCCCCTATAGGGCTTTTTGTGTTATCCTTTTAACAATCATTGTAAACCGTAGATCTGTACAATTTGCAAACAGTGCAAGTATTCAATCAATCAATCAATCAATCAATCAATCAAAAACTTGGTGGCTAAGGTGATTTAATTAACCATACAATGGCTGTTGACACGCCTAGACGTGTCTGTGTGTGAGAGTGTGTGTGTGTGTGTGTGTGTGTGTGTGTGTGTGTGTGTGTGTGTGTGTGTGTGTGAGAGAGAGAGAGTGATTTGCATGTCAAAGCTCCGCCTCTTACCGGACCTTCAGAGCTGTCACGGTCAGCATAAAAGCTTCACCTTCAGTTCAATCCAAACACAACTTCCAGTGAGAGAGGACATACAGTACTGTTTTTCCACAGCTACTAGGAATACTGAAACTGACCCAGACTGCTGCTGACTCTGTTAGATGAATGGACTTGAACAAGAACGGGGATTCACTGTGAAAGCCATCTTCAGGGAGCATTGTATCTTTTAAAAAATCATTTTTTTACCTTTATTTACCCAGGGGAGGTTAATTGAGAGCGAATTCTCTTTTTCACGAACGCCCTGCTTCACACTGACACCGACAACAGGGAGAAGAGAGTGTTACCACTACTCACAGGCTGATTTCCTATCTTGATCACAGCGTTTGTAGCATCACTGAGAGACGCAATGGCTATGATTTCCTGTCCTGTGTGTCTTGACATCTTTAAAGATCCTGTTGTCCTGTTATGCAGCCATAGCCTCTGTAAAGCCTGTCTAGACAAATGGTGGAGCGAGAAGAAAGTAAAGGAATGTCCAGTTTGTACGAAAATATCTTCAATGGATGATCCACCCTGTAACCGGGCTCTGAAGAACTTGTGTGAGGCCGTCATACAGGAGAGACATCAGAGAGCTTCAAAACAACCTTCAAAACGCCAGAGAACCTCACCAGGGGTTCTCTGCAATCTGCATGCAGAGAAACTCAAGCTCTTCTGCCTGGAATGTCAACAGCCAGTGTGCGTTGTGTGTCGTCATTCAGAAAAACACACCAACCACAGTTTCAGACCCATTGATGAAGTTGCACTGGAACACAAGAAGGAAGTCCAGAAATCACTGAAGCCTTTGAAGATGAAACTGAAGGTATGTAATGACGTTAGGAGTAAATGTGCGCCAACAGTAGAATACATTAGGGGCCAGGCCCAGTTCACAAAGAGTAGGATCAGGGAACAGTTTGAAAAGCTGCATCAGTTTCTACAAGAGGAAGAGGAGGCTAGAATCACTGCACTGGGAGAGGAAGAGGAGCAGAAGTGTCAGCTGATGCAGGAGAAGAATAAGCGACTGAACAAAGACATATCAGCCCTTGCATATACAGTCGCAGCCATAGAGGAGGATCTGAGAGCTGAACACAGCTCATTCCTACAGAACTACAAGATCACAACGGAAAGACTTCAGTTCACGCTGCAGGACCCACAGCTGGTCTCAGGAGCACTGATAGATGTGGCCAAACATCTGGGCAACCTGATCTTCAGAGTCTGGGACAAGATGAAGGACATTGTCTCCTACGCTCCTGTCATTCTGGACCCCAACACTGCCAAACCAGGACACATCCTGTCTGATGATCTGACCATTGTGAGCCTTGAAAGGCAGTGGCTTCCTGACAACCCAGAGAGGTTTGACCACTTGAACATTGTCCTGGGTTCTGAGGGCTTTAAATCAGGGACCCACAGCTGGGACGTTGACGTGGGAGACAGTAAATACTGGTCAATGGGTGTGTTAGCTGAGTCTTTTCAGAGGAAGGGAACTGGAGGAGGTCCATACTGGAGAATAAACTCAGGTTCATACTCAATGGCCTGCTCACCAGGCACAAAAACAAATCTCTCATGGAAGCAGGTTCCCCATAGGATCAGAGTCAATCTGGACTGGAACGGAGGGAAACTGTCATTCTATGATCTTGATACTAACACACACATACACACCTTCACATACACTTTCACCGAGGCAGTCTTTCCATTCATTAGCGCTACTACTACGATGAAGATGTTACCAGGGAAGATTGTGTGGAACAATGAAGTTGTTGTTGTTGATGATGTTGCTGTTGTTGATGTGTGTGGTTGACATTATCCATCATTGTTTTGTGAGGTAGTGGATTGGAGAGTGTGTTGGCATGTTGACTAAAACTGGTGTGTAGTTTTCTTCTTTTTTTGGGGGGGGGGTTTATGCCTTTATTGATAGGATAGTAGTCTGACGGGAGAGAGATGGGAAGTGACATGCTGCAAAGGCCGTCGGGATCGGGACTCGAACCCGCAACGCGCTGTCAGGCTACTTAAACAATATGATTATTTTCGTAAAGAAAACTGTAATGATGGAATGATATGTTTAATTCAAATAAACTTCTATCTCTGTGATTTGAGTTCAGTTGTTCAGTTCTGTTCAAGCAAAACACTTCTTTAATACTGATGCTCATCCAGTCAGTCTCCAAATTGCGACTTCATAATATACTATAGAAAGATTACATAAAGCCATCGTTTCAAAGCAAGGTAGTCGGTTTTCACGATTCTAGACTATAGTCTTAGTCTTAATGCAGAGTGTGTTGGCATGCAATCTTTCAATAACACTGTAGCTATAGCAGCTGTATTGAAAAAAATATATATATATATATATTTGTAGTGCATCAAAATGAAGACAGCAAAAAGGAACATTAGCATTGTAAAGATGCCCACTTAAGTCTTATTGGTAATTTAATCTAACTAGAGGTTAGGGCCGTCCAAACCTCCCAACCTCCCAACCTCACGACCCACCTGCTGTCAAATAGAAAGCCTTTCTTGAGGTCAAAGGGGTCAAACTTCCTGTATCTGGTTGCTCTGGCAACCTGCCAGATCAGGCTGAGGGTCTGATAGGCAAATCAGAGAATCAATCGAGCCGAGAGTCTGATCACTGATCGAGGTGGGGTAAGATGCCCAAATTATAGCCAGAGCTCTGATCAACAGTCTGTGACAGGTCTTGGAGGCATGTGGAGTGATCCTGTGCTTACGAATCCCGGACGAACTTCGGAGCTTTTGTCAATTATAGTAGTAAGAATAAGAATAAGAATAAGAAATATAGCTGCTAGCTGCAATAATACGGGGCCAGTGAATGCAGAAAGAAAAAAGAAAGAAGCAATGATAAGTAATATGCACAATAAGCCATAGAAACATAGAAGACTGAACTTGAGGGAAAGAAGACCATGCAATTGACAAATGAGCATTTTGAACCCTCACTAACTCTAACCTCAGTAAAACTATGCCTACCCCTAACCTCAAGAAATACTATGCGTAAGCCTACGAATGCCAAACCATGATCACCTCAACACATCGTCGGGGACAGGGATCGAACTGCGACCTCTGAACTCATAGGCTGCCTTTCTTCTCATTGAGCTAGAGATATGATAGCCCTGGTAGTGTCTGTTGATACATATGTGTTTCCGTCCCTGATGAACCAAGCCTCTGTTTTGCTATCACTGGTTCCCTAACTGGTTCCCCTACTGGTCGAAGTGATACATGTGTTCCTCATGAGTCAAGGCACAAGTGTAAGCAATTTTCACGACTTTCGGCCAAACGAGGCATGATTTATGCCTGTTTACAGTTTGCATTTTCAAAAAATTGCTACAGCGCCCCCCTTTGGCCAATTGGAGTAAGATTGGTTTCAGTGATATTTGGAATGACCCTCTACATTACTGCAAAGTTTCAAACAAATGTGAGTCTGCATGTATGTGTTAAGCGCGGATGAATAATTGTAATAACTGCAATAGTTAAAATCCATCTCCTCCTGTGATTTTTGAGTAATCTGCACAAATGTTTTTACACATGAACTTTAGACCTCTGCTGACAAAACGTTAGTGGCGGATTTTCCATAAGTGAAAGAATTAAGCTTTTAAGAGCTAATGAATGGTTTTCATATAATTACAAATGGTGGGAGATCTAAAGGTCAGAGGTCAAAAGCCAGACCATGAAAGTTGTCGGGCATGAAGAGACGCATGTGTGTATCGAAGTTTCATGGCTGTAGGTCAAACAGGGCATGAGTTGTACCTGTTCAAAGTTGGCATTTTCAATTGAGTGCTATAGCGCCACTCTTTGACGAATGAGTGTGAGAATTATTTCTTGATCGTTTTTCATGACCATCTACCATATGGCCGAGTTTCGTAAAAAGCGTATGCACGGTTAAGCCAGAACTGGCAGAAACGACAGAAGAAGAAGAAGAAACAGAATAATGCCAATAACAAAACGGAGCCTTGCTCTGCAGAGCCTGGCCCCGTAATTATCAACAGCTTAAGTATAGTAGAAGAATCACTGCAGTACCAATCTGAATGAATCTCTACGTTTTACTGAACCATTTAATCTATTCACTTTTGAAATACTTTGTCATGCTACAAAATAATTAAGCAATATGATTGATTAATTTTGGTCTGAGTTCTAAATAATTTAAATGTATAGATCTATAAAGAAAATAATATTTTTTATTCAAAATAATGTCACATCTTGTGTAATATCAGTTAATTTCAGGACATTGTTATTTCTACATCCTGTCAATTGTCCATCTCAGTTTTACCAAAAGCCAACTGAAAACCCTTTGATCAAACTTAATGTTTAAGAACTGTAGAATCAGTAGAAAGGGGCTTTGATCAGGCTGCATTGTCAAAGGACAGTAAGTGATTGAATCAGACCATTGTGCTCTACGAAAGATAGGTCTCTTACAGGGAGGAGGACATCAGGGTCAGCAAGAGCCTTGTACTCATTTCTATTCCTCAAACCTATAGACCAGTAACCATTGTTGGGGGTCAGTGTGATTGGTCCCTTCCTGTTGATGGACTCTCTGGCCACTCCTAGATCCCACTCAGTCTTCCTTTTAACCTGAACCTCATAGTAAAACTTTCCTGAGGAGAAGCTTTGTTTTCCTGAAACACAGACACATGGATAGAATCTATCTTTAGTGTCTGGGAGATTCTTCCTTATTCCTCCATCACTCACTTGTTTTCCATCCTCAGACAGGATGAGTTCAGGTTGTGCTGTATCAGGGTCCAGAGTCACATCCACTGCATATTGCTGGATCCTCCTCAGATCAACATCACACAGGTTCTTCTCCATATCTTGACTGAGTGTCTTCTCCATCTCTTCACTGAGTGTCTTCTCCATCTCTTGACTGAGTGCACAGCTGTCCTCACAGTCCACACTTAACTGTAAATAGTGTATTGTATCAGCAGTGGTTCTGGGGTGTCTTCAACCAGTGATGTCTGTCTTTACAATCCAGGAATGTTTATGATGTGATTACAGCAGAATATGAAGTTTTAAGGGTTTATCTTTCTGTTTGTGATCTATTAGTCTGTCTTTCAGTGTGTGAGGCTCTCTTCTCTGTGACTAATGCTCCTCACACTCTGTGTAATCAGCTTTTAAGTCAAGCTGACTTAAATCCAGTTCCGAGTTCCATACGGCTCCAGAATGACCTTCAGGAATATTGGTTGTGTGGGTGTCTGCATGTGTCTGTGTGTGTGTGTGTGTGTGTGTGTGTGTGTGTGTGTGTGTGTGTGTGTGTGTGTGTGTGTGTGTGTGTGTGTGTGTGTGTGTGTGTGTGTGTGTGTGTGTGTGTGTGTGTGTGTGTGTGTGTATATCAGAAAAAAGGCCAGGTATTCTGCTAAATTACCCCCCCCCACACACACACACAAACACACACACACGCACGCACGCGCGCGCACGCACATACACACACACTACTCTGTTCATCTCTCGTTTGGACCTCCCAACTAAATGATTGAGGGAAAGCTCTGTGCTTTACTGACCCTCAAAATGACTGTCAACTTACTTCATTGTTACAACAAATGCTGTGATCAATACCGGAATGCTCCACACTCCATTTATATTCAGCACACTGGAAACACAATTAAATGAGAAACAAAATGCCGCAATGGAGAACCATACAATGCTGTGTCTCTGTCTCTCTATCTATCTCTTCTTCCATCATTCCCTCTGTTCCTTCATCCCTTGTTTCCGGTTGGGAGCCTTGTTTCCATGTCATTGTTCAGCCCAAAGGTTTGACCAAACGCCCGCTGGCATGGTGGCATATCATTAAACACCGCCACACGCCAAGCCTCCAAGCCTCTCAGCAGCATGGCGCCCGACCAGTGGTGGAAAAAGTACTCAAATTCTTTACTTAAGTAAAAGTACCAATACTGCAAATAAAAATACTCTGTTACAAGTGAAAGTCCAAAATTAAAAAATGTACTTGAGTGAAAGTACAAAAGTATTGGCATCAAAATGTACTTAAAGTACCAAAAGTAAAAGTACTAAATATTTGAAAATAGCCGATCTACAAGCTCACAACGCGTCGCGATGCGACGCGTTGTGAGCTTGTAGATCTGCTATTTTCAAATAGCCTATGTATAAAATAGGGCTAAAGTGGTTAATGTATGTTTCATCATATCATAGTTTATATCTGAAAAGCAACTAGTAACTAAAGTTTTCAAATTATTGTAGTCGAGTAAAAGTACAATATTTGCCTCTGAGATGTAGTGGAGTAGAAGTAAAGGTATTGGAAATTGGAAATACTCAAGTAAAGTACAAATACCTCAAAATTGTACTTAAGTACAGTACTTAAGTAAATGTACTTAGTTACTTTCCACCACTGCGCCCGACACTCACACACGACCGCCGCTGCTTTCCCGGGACAAACTAATGAGGACATTTTACCATTTTTGTTTTTGCAATTTTCAGAAGGCGGCAGAAAAAGCACAGAGGCAGAGCCGGCTAAATCAACCCACGCCTATAAATCTCTAACGTTGTACAGAGAGGGAGAACTTGACTGATGTACCTGCATCATCAAACCAGGCTTTTCAAAGCCTTTAAAAGCCTTTTTTCACTCCAAGGACCCTCAGGAAATATGTTTCAGAGTGCTGCCAGCCGAGACCAGCAGTTGTTGCTGGTGATTCCGTCCTGTGGAGAATGATCTGGAGGAGGAGGAGCTATGAGCAGGGACGTGCACAGATAGACTCTATGTGGTGCTGGAGCACCTGCCCTTTGCCCTCTTGACCAGAAGTGCCCTTTTGAAAAAAAGAAAACATTTTTTTTTCTTTTCAGTTTACATCAGGGGTCTTCAACAGGGGTCCAGGACCCCTAGGGGGTCCTCAGAGTTCCTACAGGGGGTCCGCCAAATCTTTATGTGATATGATTTTTCTTTTTACCATAACCACTCGAAACCTAGCATCCCTTTTCTGAGGAGAACTTTAGCCAAACATAGCAGATCTACAAGCTCACAACGCCTCGCGCTGCGAGGCGTTGTGAGCTTGTAGATCTGCTATTTTTGGCAAAGAGGCTATAGGTGTAGAGGGAAAAAAGAGCAGACCAAGTAAACAAAAAAAAGTTACATTTACTTGAGCACCTGCCCCTCAAAATGTCTGTGCACGCCACTGTATAGGAGAGACAGACAGGCTGTCCACTGGTTCTAATGAAGAGCTAGGAGAGACAGACAGGCTGTCCAATGGTTCTAATGAAGAGCTAAAATGTTTGAAAATTGCAGATCTACAAGCTCGCGTCACGAGCTTGTAGATCTGCTATTTTCAAATAGCCTAGGTTTAAAATAGGGCTAAAGTGGTTAATGTATGTTTTATAATATAATCATTTATATCTGCAAAATAACTGGTAACTAAAGTTTTCAAACAATTGTAGTGGAGTAAAAGTACAATATTTGCCTCTGAGATGTAGTGAAGTATAAGTAAAAGTACTGAACACTGGAAATACTCCAGTA
Organism: Gymnoscopelus microlampas; assembly: GCF_963454915.1. Lineage (NCBI taxonomy): Eukaryota > Metazoa > Chordata > Actinopteri > Myctophiformes > Myctophidae > Gymnoscopelus > Gymnoscopelus microlampas. The sequence continues at coordinate 7,898,210 of NC_139940.1, forward strand.
AAGTAAAAATGTGTTCATTAGTTAAACGTGACACTAAACGTGACATTAAACGTGACCCCCATAATAAAAGAAGATTTTTACCACTCTAGAATGGATTCTCAACCATTATAATTTCAAGGACCCCCAGTTTGACATGCATTTAGGCTACGGACCCCCATTTAATCTCTGGGACCCCAATTTCTAACGTAAAATCTATGTTAATTTAACTCTGAGAGTGTACAAATGGAACCAAATGGACCCATCAGGGTCCATTTGGTTCCATTTGTACACTCTCAGAGTTACAGACCCAAGTACAATGAGTACAATTTTGAGGTACTTTTACTTTACTGGAGTATTTCCAATTGTCTATACTTTTACTGCTACTCCACTACATCTCAGAGGCAAATATTGTACTTTTACTCCACTACAATTATTTGAAAACTTGAGTTACTAGTTACTTTCTAGATATAAATGATTACATTATAAAACATACATTAACCACTTAGCCCTTTTTATACCTAGGCTGTTTGAAAATAGACGATCTATGCGACGCGCTGTCAGCTTGTAGATCTGCTATTTTCAAACATTTTAATATAATATATAATATAATAATTCATAGCACTTTTACTTTTGGTACTTTAAGTACATTTTGATACCAATACTTGTTTAATTCCGAACTTTTAGTTGTAACAGAGTAATTCTAAATTGCAGTATTGATACTTTTACTTAAGTAAAACACTTGAGTACTTTTTCCACCACTGATGTTCTGCATAGTAGTGTTTATCTGTCTGTTTTTTAATGTCATGAATTGAGTACATTTGAAAACAAGCCATTAGGCTTTCATGAGCTTTTTAATCCATTTTAGTTTACCTTGTATTTAAACTGTACTTCATGTACTTTATCTCTGCAACCTTCTGAATAAAGTATTCAATCAATCAATCAATCAATCAATCAATCAATCAATCAATCAATCAATCAATCAATCAATGTCATGAACCGACTGGAAAACTCTGGACGCCATCTAGTGTCCATTAGCAGACACTACATGTCATTGTGTCTGAAGATTATTATGGATTGATTGATTGATTGATGTACTTTATTTAGTAAGACATGAGAACAACAGTACATGGAAGTACAAATTCACAATACAAGGTCTACTAAACTGGAAGACTCATAAAAGCACAGAGCTTGTTTCAAATGAGTTCCCCATGCACACAAATCATGATGACATATAAGAGACAGACAGATATACACAACTACTATAGAATGTCATACAATCAGTTTACAGGTTACTGGTATGAAGAGTGAGAAATATGTACAAAAGGAGAAGGAGAGAGGGGGGGGGGGGGTAGGGGGGTAGGTTAGGTTAGGACTTAGACAGGGGCCATTTTCCAATTGCAGCCTCCTGAAGGTGTATCTTTAGGGCTGTTTTGAAAGAGAGTAGGGTTTTACACTCCTTTACTCCTTTTGGTAGGGCGTTCCACATTTTTGATGAATAGCATGAGAACGAGTTACTTCCCTTTGTTGAGCCAAAAAAGGGTTGGACAAGGTTTGTGGAGCTGCCTCTGGTATTGTGATCGTGGACATCATTAACATTTTGGAAGTATTTTGACAAATACAGGGGGATCCCAATGTTGTGATATATCTTGAAGACCAGGCCCATAGCAAGTTGCTGTACTCTGTCCGCAACCCTAAGCCATCCAATCCTATCAAAATGATCAGGGGTTAGATGGATTTTGTAGTTGAGGCCAAGAAGTAGCCTTACAAGTTTGTTTTGGGATGTTTGGAGCCTTGTTTTTAAGGCCTTGGTGGTGTTGTGATACCATGAAGTACATGCATAATCGTAATGACCTTGTATGAGGGCCACTGCAAGAGTCTTCAGAGTCTTCTTACTGACTTTACGATCAATACTCCGCAAATAGCGTGTTTTTTTGTGGACCGTTTTGATCGTTTTTTCAGCATTTTTGTCACCAGAGAGGTCAGCCTCCAAGATAGAGCCCAGGTAGGTAATTTCGTTTTTTCTTTTGATGATATCATCACCCGCTTTGATCGTGAAGCTCTCTGCCTTTCTGAGGTTTGGAGTGGACCCAAAGAGGATGCATTCCGTTTTGCCCAGGTGTAATGAGAGCTTGTTGTCGGAGAGCCAGATGCAGATCTTGTTGAGTTCAGAGCTGAGAGTTTTCTCAACCTGCAGCCTGTCCCTGTCCGAGACTAGCAGGGCCGAGTCATCTGCGAACAGGAACAGGTTGCAGTCGCAGGCTGACGACATGTCATTCACATATATCAGGAACAGTAAGGGTCCTAGTATACTTCCTTGGGGAACACCACAAGTCACTGGGAGGGGGGGGGACTGGGTGCCGTTTACTTCCACCACTTGCTCCCTCCCTTCCAGGTAGGATCTCATCCAGTTCACTGACGTGTCATCAAAACCTATTGCTCTGAGCTTATTGATCATAATCGGGTGATTAACGGTGTCAAAAGCCTTCTGGAGGTCCAGCATGACCATGCCGCAATATTTGCCCTTTTCAATCTCTTGTTTGATAGAGTCGTTCAAATAGAGAAGGCATGTGTCAGTGGAGTGGTTTGTTCTGAAGCCAGATTGGAATTTGTAGATTAGATTTTTCTCGGCAAGATACTTGTCGACCTGTTCATAGACTATTTTTTCCATGACTTTCGAGATGGAGCTTAGAATAGAAATAGGGCGGTAGTTGCCAGGGTCTAATTGGTTTCCTTTTTTGAACAGAGGGGTCACCCTTGCTTTTTTGAAGTCGTTGGGGACCTGTCCCTGTGTGGTGGAGAGGTTGAATATGTGGGTAATGATTGGAGCAATGGAGGCGGCTGAGTCTTTTAGAAATTTGGGGGGGATATTGTCGAGGCCTGTGGCTCTGTGTTGATGAAGAGCACTCAATTTTTTAAACACCTCTTCTGTTTTCACAGGGGAGAGTTTAAAGTCATCTTTGCAAACACCCTGTTTTTCGTAAAATGAGACAACATACTCCTCACCATATCTCCCAGAGTGTGGAGGAAGTTTTTCAACCAAATCTGAGGCTACGGTCGTGAAGAATATGTTGAGGATTTTACTCACTTCGTGTTTGGATGAAATGAGAGTGTCATTCACCTTGAGGCTTAAGTTTGAAAGCCTGGTTTTCAATTTTTTGCTGCAGCCTAGGAGGTTCTTGAGTAGCCTCCAAAGCTCTCGTGGTTTTTTTTGATTTTCCTCAATCTTGTCATCGAGGTAGCTTTTTTCTGCTAACAGGAGCATGCTATTTACCTTGTTTCTTAGCTTGTTTTTTTCCTTTTCAAGTTTAGCTACGTGGGATTCGAGACCTTTGTTAAAACATTTGGCTAGTTTGATCCTACTTTTATGAAGCTCAGAACACTTTTTGTCTCTGACTTTCATGGCAGTAAGGATGTCCGAATTCATCCATGGTACCGAGCGGGTTTTGACCCTGATGGTTTTCATGGGAGCCACACTGTCCAAAATTTGAATGAATTTGGTTTTGAAACAAAGCCAGGATTCGTCTACCTGTGTGCTGTTTAGAACGTCGGACCAATCCTGTTCCTCCAGTCTGTGATCTAAGTCCTCACTCTTATAATTTTTGAGGTCTCTGATTGTGACTGTTTTGTGGTAACCGGTCTTAGGTTTACGTTTCTTTCTGGTGCAGAAGATCATGTTGTGATCAGATATGCCACAGGTGGAAACACCACTATTTAGGATTTTTTCCTTGTCCGTTGTTAGAATGAGATCTATGGTAGTTTGAGAGGAAACACACAGCCTTGTGGGCTGAGTGATCAGCTGGTGGAGTGAATGCCGATCACAACACGCCTTAAATGACTTATACACTGACGCTTCCTTGCGGAGTATGTCAGTGTTAAAATCACCAAGAAGAATCGTCTCCGCATGGTCCACTTTAGCTAAGCATTCATCAAGTCTATCATAGAAATCAGTCTGGTTAGGAGGTCTGTATATAGGATGCTATAAATCAGTAGAGACCCCCACTTTAACGTATGCTTTATGGCCACGGACCCCTAGGGACCACCTGGCCCAGGGACCCCCATCTGAAAATATTTAGTGCCAGGGACCCCCAGAAGAGAAAAGTTATGTTAAGAAATGCAACATCATTCAAAATGTTCCAAACATTTTCAAGATGTTTCAAAACATTTTTAAAAATATCAGATGTGCAAGCTCGCTGCGCCGCCTCAAAGTGACGCGCTGTGAGCTTGTAGATCTGATATTTTTGAATAGCCAAAGTATAAAATATGGATAAAGTGGTTAAAATGATTGTGATGCTGTATTTTAAATTGAATCGATTTTTTTTAAACATACTGGTTTTAAATAGACAATTTATTCAAATATGTAAATTATCTCATTAAATATAAACGATTCACATATGCAAAGTACAAAAGTATTCACATTGAAATATACTTAAGTACTGAAAGTAAAAATAAAAGGATTCCCTCTGCTTGCAATGAGGGAACAGGGCGCATGCGCACGTAGCGACCGGCAGTGAGAGAGATATGTTTAATGTATGTAATATGTTTTGCTAACTCTTGCTGTAAACCTATTTGCCCTTTTGGGACATTAATAAAGTTAAACCTTGAAAGTAAAAGTACTCATTTTTCAGAATATCCCATTTCACACGTTTCCAAATGTGTAAAAATGCTTTGAAAAGAAAAAAAAACAGCAGATCTACAAGCTCACAACGCATTGTGAGCTTGTACATTTCAAATAGCCTAAGTATACATAGGACTGTAGTGGTTAATGTACGTTTTGTAACAATATTAAAAATCTCTAAAGTAACCAAAGTTTTCAAGTAATTGTAGTGAAGTAAAAGTACTATATTTGCGGTGTAGTGGAGTAGAAGTAAAAGTATTGGAAATACTCAAGTAAAGTACAAATAACTCAAAATTGTACTTAAGTACATGTACTTAGTTACTTTACACCGCTGCTCTGCACAGGTGAAGGTGATTTAGTGTTGATGAGTAAAAAGCAGTCTGTCGGGATCTATTCACTCTGCAGGATGAAGATCCGGTCAGAAAACGGAAATGGTTTGTCCATGTGACGTTCGGTTGAACGTGTTCAACGCACCGGATCCAGTAGGCGGGGCTTTAAACAGGATGTGAATATGGATTTAAAAAAAGCCACAGGCGCACTACGTCTGCTTGGCAGTGCTCTCAAACATTTTGTCTTGCAACACGTCGCGCCGTTCTGCTGAAGGTAATGTTTGATTTATATCTAAAGTTTAAACACTCACTGTGTGGGGGTTTGTAGATCTAACTCTGCCATATGTTCATGTGTGTTTATAAATCTACTTTAGCCTTGGATCAAGACGGCCCGTCAGGGATTGTATTATTTATGGTGATCGAGTCTGATGTTTGTTGGTAGTTTGAATGGATCATAAATTCCCATAAATGAACCCAATCCAACACAACACATACAGTGTTTAAACACAAACACACGGATGTTACCCGTCCATACGGGGCTGTTGTGTTCCGTAATATTACGTAGAGTTTAATAAAGACGCCTTTTAGTCCCGTGTGTGTCTGAACGCCGTTCTAATTCCACATTTACATGGACATTTACCTGCTGCAACAGCGCCACTTCACCAAATAGTTTGTGGTTCTGTGTTTAAGGCTCGAGCGTCTATACTTATGTATGCATTGTAAATATAAAGTGATATTATCTTAAAGCTACAGATGTTATCCGTACATACGGGGTGTTAGTGTTCAGTTAATGTTAAGTAAAGATTAATAAAGAAGTGTTTTAATCCCCTCGGTGGACGAACGTCGTTGTATTTCCTGGATTACATGGGGTGTAATACCGGTGTTCACCTGCAACAGCGCCACTTACACCCATTGAATGATATATATACAGTGATGTTCAGACAGACCAGATTGAAACATTTATTTATCAAATAATACGGAATATTACTGAACATAAAGGGTCTGTATGGTGGGATAACATCTGTGGCTTTGGGATAAACACGTTATATCTAGAGTAACATACATTTATCAAGATGTTTTAGACTTTAACATGGAACTAACTACAAACACTATTTTTGGAGAGTGTTAAGAATGTCAAAGATAGGATAATAATAATAATGTCATTTTATTTGTACAGCACTTTTCACATGTCATACTTTTCATGAAATATCTAGAACAAAACAAATGTAAAAGCCCTAAGGATAGAGATTAAACTGAGCTAAATTGTAACATAAAATAAATAACACTCAGGCAGGATAATAAGTAAACTAAATATCGATATCAAAATCGATAAGAAGAAATCTGAGTCTTGATCTAAGGCTGAGATGAAACTATAATATCGCCTCTATCGGGAGGAAACCATAGAATGTCCCAAACTGTTACTTTTCAGGATTAAAAAATGGCAAAAGTAGCAGATCTACAAGCTCAAAACGTGTTGCTTTGTGCCACGTTTCAAGCTTGTAGATCTGCTACTGTTGATGGTACTACTTGAAAATGTGTCCACATTTTTCAATATGTTTTTTTAAAGCCAACATTTTTAACACTAATATTTGCTTCTGGGGGGATTCTACAAATGTCTTCTAAATCAGTGGTTCTCAAACTTTTTCGTGCCAAGGACCCCCAAATAGACATTTATTAGCCCGCCGACCCCCATTTGAAAAGATAAGCCAGGGACCCCCATAATAGAAGATTTTTACGGCTCTCTAGCAGTGATTTTCAACCATTTTAATTTCAAAGACCCCCAGTTTCACATGCATTAGGGCTACAGACCCCCATAATGGCATGTATGTCTCTGGGAGCCCAATTCATATTGTAAAATCAATATTAATTTAACTCTGAGTGTACAAATGGAACCAAATGGACCCTAACAGGTCCATTTGGTTCCATTTGTACACTCTCAGAGTTACAGACCCATAAGGGTCCATTTGGTCCCTGTCCATCATTTAGCTGGGGACCCCCTGGAACCCCCTCAAGTACCCCTGGGGGTCCCCGGACCCCACTTTGAGAACCAATGTTCTAAATCATACGTTTTTTGAAAAAAACTTTTGTTGCTATAATCAAACTTTTTCATGTCAAGGACAAGGACCACCCAAAATGATATGTATATTTGTTCCAGGGACCCCCCAGAAGCAGAAATTTGAGTAAAAGAAATTCAGAAATGTTCACAATTTTTCAAAAAATAGCAGATATGCAGGCTCATAGCGCGGCACTCGGTGCCGCGCTATGAGCTTGTAGATCTACTATTTTTGAATAGCTAAAGTATAAGATAATGGTTAAAGTGTTTACACTGACGCGTTCCCGGTCTTAAAGGGTTAACACTATAGCATACATGGGCAACTGGCGGCCCGGGGGCCACACGCGGCCCTCACCTTAACTTAATGCGGCCCGCAGCTTAATAGTGATATATTATTGATTTCAGCTGTTCCAATTCCAAACATGCAATCATGACCCGCTTTAATTACTTCAGTCTATATTATTAGTTCAATGACTTTATATCCAATGTATTTGTATTTAAGTTCATAAAGTTAACTTAATTATAAGCAAATCCATTTGAAATTAAATTTAAAAAAAAACTGTCAGGATTCCAATTCCAAAATAGCTGATCTACAAGCTCAAAACGCGTCGCGATGCGACGCGCTTTGAGCTTGTAGATCAGCTATTTTTGCTACTTTTGTGTGACATACTAGAATGACAAATTTAATTTACAAAAAAAGTAAAAATATGGAGATGAGGTGTCTGCCCCCGACAGCAACAATAATATGCAATGTGTCCCTCTGGAGTGAGTGTGGAAATATAGTGGCCCTCTACACCATCAAAGTTGCATCACCCCTGCACTATAGCCCATTGGTTCTCAAAGTGGGGTCCGGGGACCCCCAGGGGTCCTTGAGGGAGTTCCAGGGGGTCCCCAGCTAAATGATAGATTAGGCACCAAATGGACCCTTATGGGTCTGTAACTCTGAGAGTGTACAAATGGAACCAAATGGACCCAAAGGGTCCATTTGGTTCCATTTGTACACTCAGTTAAATTAACATTGATTTTACAATATGAATTGGGGTCCCAGAGACATACATGCCATTAAATGGGGGTCTGTAGCCCTAATGCATGTCACACTGGGGGTCCTTGAAATTAAAATGGTTGGGGCGGGCTTATCACAAGGAAGCACTGCTCTGATTGGTTCGTACAAGGAAGCACTGCTCTGATTGGTTTAGGTCTAACCAATAGAGTCCGTTTGGATCTTTTTGTAACCGCCCCTTGGAAAAAAATCTACCGTTGATAGGGACCAGACTAATATCCACGCAGTGTGTCGTGTGATATTGTCTGGCCACGCGAGGCTAGAAAATCACTGCTAGAGAGCCGTAAAAATCTTCTATTATGGAGGTCCCTGGCTTATCTTTTCAAATGGGGGTCCGCGGGCTAATAAGAGTCTATTTGGGGGTCCTTGGCACGGAAAAGTTTGAGAACCACTGCTATAGCCTACTTAAAAACTGTATTTTCTATTATTATTGTTATTATTATACAATGTATTAAATTTAATGTTGGTATATATCTGTGTCTTGCAGGTTAATCATGCGGTGACCTTCTGCAGAGTGGACTAAATCTACTTCATACAGTGAGTTAAAAACGCTGAGTCATGGCTCCTAGCTATGACTCAGCGTTTGACTCGCTGTATGAATGCTTCAGGGAAGGTTCAAAGGATGGATGGAGTCATCAGGAGATAGCTGGTAATAGAGTGTCTGTAACTCAGGACAAGGGGCTTGAAGATGGAACCTCGATGGAGTCGACGCAGCAACGAGGCCCTGAGAGCTACGAGGCCCTGAGAGCTGAAACGTATAACGGTGCCAACGAACGTTCTCCGTTTGAGATACAAGGCGTACGGTGCTCGGGACGTGGTGCCATACAACCTACGCGGCTCTATTAATACCAGCTATCTTCAACCGAGCGGCGGGAGGCCCCACACGGTACGTACCTGGATCACACCTGGCCAGCAGTGGTGGAAAGTAACTAGGTGCATTTACTTGAGTACTGTATTAAGTGCAACTTCAAGGGATTTGTACTTTCCTTGAGTATTTCCAAATTTCAATACTTTTACTTTTACTCCACTACATCTTGGATCCAAATATTGTACTTTTTACTTCACTATTTGAAAACTTTGTTTTAGTTACTTTGTAGATTTTGACTATAATTAAGAAAAAAATTGATTAACCACTTCAGCCCTATATACATTTTGGCCATTTGAAATTAGCCGATCTACAAGCTCACAATGCGATGCGACGCATTGTGAGCTTGTAGATCGGCTATTTTTAAAATATTTTAATATTTTTTGAAAACTTGTGAAACGGAATATTCTACATAATGAGTACTTTTTATTTTTGGTACTTCAAGTACATTTTGATACCTGTACCTTTGTACTTTTACTCAAGTGAATTTTGAATTCTGGACTTTAACTTGTAACAGTATATTTCTACATTGCAGCAGTAGTGATACTTTTACTTAAGTAAAAACAAATCAGTATTTTCTTCCACCACTGCTGGCCATTATAAACCAGGGCTGTGTCACCATTACAAAATGGAAGTTGACGATTCATTGTCACATGATTGATTGTGATCAAATATTTAATTGTGTTTGACGTTGAGCATGGGAACATTATGAATACAAATGTAATTTATTTTTGTCTTTTAGGGCTTCGTAAACAAAAGTTGCACAAGGTAGATATGACACATAATATACATTTAATTACAACAAATACATTCATAGTGGGATTAGCAGAGTGGAAATAGCCAATCTACAAGCTCAAAACGTGTCGCATCGCACACGTTTTGAGCTTGTAGATCTGCTATTTCCACAAAATGTTTGAAAATATATGAACATTTTTAACATGGTAATGATTATGACGATTATGCAAAACATAATTGCAAATTCAAATAATTGCAATTAGGCTATTGCGTAATAATTGTGACCGGTCTAGTATAAACCCTAGGGTTTTTATACTCATGGTAACTGATGGCTGATATCAGACATCACTTTGAGAGCCACTGGTCTAGCGCCTGAGAGCTGAACCAAGTCGTCTGTGGTTTTATTTTTAAGCCGAATCCCAACCCTCAACATTCTGCCTCCTCCAGTGTTATGGAGAAATTGGTGACCTGACAAAAGATGTGTCCATCGTGTCCATCACATGTCAAACATCCAAAGTAAATCACTGCTGTTAGTTTATAAACAGAGTTGCTCTGTTCATAAACAAACGGTTGTTATTAACATTTGGACATGGTGATGTTTTTGTGAAGTCCACGAGATGGTCGCATGTTTTCTGAAGGTCACCAATTTCACTGTAACACACAACCATGCTGGAGGTAGGAGGCACAAACTGGAGTTTTGGAATCGGCGGCCATATTGGAAATAAATCGGGCCTCTTCCTCACTCCCCTTCACAGGTGTTACGATGATGCTAATGAAGGCTCTGTTCCAAACGGACCCTTACGGGTGTAACTCTTTGAGTGTACAGATGGAAACAAATTACAGTCCATTTGGTTCCTTTTGTACACTCAGAGTTATGGGTGTCCTTTGAGAACCACTGTGCTACACTAAATAGAACAGAGCCTTCATTTGTATCATTGGTAACGTGGTAATGTGAAGGAAGTAAGGAAGAGGCCCAATCCTTGGCCAAATGATTATTCATGTGGGGGTCCTTGATATGAAAACATTTGAGAGCCAATGTCTTTAGTTGTTTCTGAAACTTGATGAAATGATAAGCATTGTAGACTTTACTTGAACATGGTGTTTGATACAGGAATAGACGGCGCCTCTTTGCTAAATTGGCAATGTTTCTCCCAAAATGTAAAGCAAATGAAGAATTTGCAAAAAAGCAGGGGTCTTCAACAGGGTGACCGGGACCCAGAGTTACTACAGGGGGTCCGCCAAATATTTTTTACATTAACCACTTGAACCCTAGCATCCCTTTGCTGAGGAGAACTTAAGCCAAAAATAGCAGATCTACAAGCTCACAACGCCTCGCGATGCGAGGCGCTGCAAGCTTGTAGATCGGCTATTTTTTTAGCAAAGAGTTATACAGTAGGTGTAGAGGGGGAAAAAAGAGCAGCAAAAGTTTATCTCAAACATAATTTCATACAATATAGAGGGGGTCCCTGCTTCATCTCTCTCTCAGCTAGGGGGTCCTTGGCCTGAAAACGTTGAAGACCCCTGTCTTAAAGGGATAGTTTAAAACACTTTTTTCCTATGGATTAGTCACCCCATGGAGACTTGAATTCATGGATATGTTTTTGTTTTTGTCTCATTCCTAAACCAATAATTTGATGCAGACACAAAGAGTCTCCTTTGTGCCTACCGGTCCATAATTCAAGGCTCCATGGGGTGACTAATCGATAGAAAAAAAAGTACGTTTTTGGGTGAACTATCCCTTTTAAGTAATGTAAAGTATACATGATGTGAACATGTAGGGGTGGGTACATCATTATCAGACCTAAAACGTATTGTTTTATGCCCACAGTGGCTGTAGGCCAGTCAAGCATCTTCAAATCATGTACTTAAAGGAGTAGTTCACCCAAAAAAATCACTTTTTCTATAAATTGCACACCCCATGAAGCCTTGAATTCATGATTTAGTTTTTGTCTCATTACTAAGCCAATAATTTGATGACCGGGTGTATTTCCGGTAGGAGACACAAATAATTTACTTTGTGTCTCCTACCGGATACATTAGCCGGTAGGAGACGGGAATCTAATTATTGGCATAGGAATGCGACAAAAACAAATCCATGAATTCAAGGCTTCATTGCGTGTGCAATTGATAGAAAATAAGTCATTTTGTGGGTGAACTACTCCTTTAAGTTACTTAATTACTTTCTTTGAGGAATAGGAACGGCCAATTACACATTGAAGTGCCCACTTTTCCCGGGTGCCCACTCTTCTAGTTACAAAAGTGTTGATTTATTTTCAGACATGTTCAATGTTCATGTACAATACAATTTAAATCCTTAATCGCAATTATTTGTGACAATTACTCAAGTAAAATGCCATAATGGTGACACAGCCCTGTCAGTGACCAGCTTATGGCTCTACAGACCATCTTGGCTTCCAAAATGTCACCCTGTAAGGCCTGCTCAACTCAACGTTTTTGTTTTCTTTTTTGTGTCTTTACAGAACACGAAGATGACAAGAAGAAGACGTCCGTAAGTGAAGATGGCAGGAAGGTAGGAACCTTTTGATTGCAGCTGCTGCTTGCTAAGGGGGCTACATGCTACATGCTACCATACCATGTATGTGGTCATTTGCGTCGTCTATCGTTTCATGTCATTTGCATCGCGTCATTTGTGGGTAAAGCTTCATCACGTCGGTCCACATCACACAGGACCATGTGCCTTTCTGTGATGTGGATTTATGTGATTTTATTTATTGTTTCACGTCATTTGCGCCCAACGCTTTGATCACATCGGTCCACATCACATACGACCATATGTGGTCGTAACTTCTCCTCTTTTTCTCTATTCTTTGCTTTAATAAAGCAATAAGAAAATTATTTGTTATTATTTACTTTTGTGTCTGAGTTATTTGATCGATTTTTTATTTTTGTCTATCTTTCTTTTCACAAACACATTTCTTTCTTCTTGCCTGTCTATTGCACTAGTTCTTCACTAGTGGTTTGTGTGTACAAATGTGTGTGATGTGGAGCTATGTGATTTATGTCTGGTATCATTATGGTAGCATGTAGCCCCATTAACACTGTGTTAACAGTCATCTATGCTGTAGGTCTGTGCAAACTAAAAGGGAAGGCAAATGATGTGCGTAGTGTTTGCTTCTTTCTTAGTGTTTTTTTAATTTAATTTGCTGTTGTCCGAGTCGTGGCTGCTGTTCAAGGTAAGTGATCGTAGTGACACGGTCTATCATTGGTTGTCGGGCAGAAACCTCATATATATATATATATATATATATATATATATATATATATTTTTTTTTTGTCGTAAATACATTTCTTTACTTGGTCATACCGTGTGACGGTGTCACACACTAAAGCAGTACAAACAGACGATCTACAAGCTCACAACGCAAAGATCATGATAATTACATTGGATCCATTGGCACACAGGTTATTTTGTGTCTATTTTAAAAAGTAACAATTTTGGACATACAAGGTTTCTGCCTGACCTCCATACTTTAACTTCCCCTCTTTTCTCTTCATTATCTGCTTGAATAAAGTTATAACTTTTTTTCCTTCTAGTGTGTCTTTGAGTTTTTTTTACAAATGGAACCAAATGGACTCTGGTCCATTTGGTTCTATTTGTAGTACTGACAGTATACGTATCCAGGCTGTTTATGTAATGACAGGGTACAGTATATGTAGGCCTACGCTAAGCTGTATAATATAGTGACAGGGTACAGTATATGTATACTAGGTTGTATAATATAGTATATGTGGCTCTTGCAAACTCACATAGTTAAACCTATTTGTGCTTTATCTATTTTTGATAAAGTTAAAAATATAGCTTTTTTTTTTGCCCTGTCATAGTATCAACTAAACATTTTTTGAGCTTTAACTGTAAAATTTGCACTATCAGCGCCGCTTGCGTTGTGTCATTTAACGGGTGGCGGGCCAGCGGTTTGCGTCGTTTGCGTTCAATGCCCGTCATTCGTGAAGAATATGTAAGGGACTGGACCAGTTTTTTTTTATTATTGGGTCACGGCCAGCGTTTGTGTGATTTATGTCTCGTAGCATTTCGCGTCATTTGCGTTTTGATTTGATTTGCGTCGCGTCTCAGGATTTCACGTCATATCCGTGCAGGTAAGTCTTCATCACGTCAGCCCACATCACATAAGTCCATGGTGTAGTGTAGTGTAGTATGTGATGTAGATTGATGTGATGTATGTGTTGTCATTTCACAACACATGCGGGTAAAAATTACTTTTGATTTCACGTTGCTTCCGTCATATGCAGGTAAGTCTTCATCACGTCAGCCCACATCACATATGACCGTACACGGGGGTCGTATGTGATGTGCATTGATGTGATGTATGTCTTGTGTTGTGTCATTTCACAACATATGCGGTAAAACATCATCACGTTAGTCCACGTCACATATGAACATATGTGGAGGTATGTGATGCATGTCGTCCTTTACGTCGTGTGTCGTTTCGCGTAATTTTATTGCCGTTGTACCGCTTCAGGCTATTTGCGAGTAAAGCTTCATCACGTCAATCCACATCACATAATAATAATAATAATAATAATAATAATAATAATAATAATAATAATAATAATAATAATAATAACATCACATTACTGGTCGTAGGGTTAGGGTTATATGTGATGTGGATTTATGTGATTTTGTGATTATTTCACGACGTTTAAGGATAGCTCGTCATTCACATCGGTCGGCAATTTCTTCTTTTAGGCGAGGTACACGCCGTTGTTTACAGTAGGTCAGAACAGGGAGAGATGTAGGGCCATCATTCATATCATATGCATTTAACCCATTAAGACCTGGAACTGTGTCATTTTTAGATTTGAGCTAAAAAGCTTTATTTTACACTTTGGCTATTCAAAAATAGCAGATATGCAAGCTCATAGCGCAGCACCGAGTGCCGCGCTATGAGCTTGTAGATCTGTTGTTTTTGAAAATTCGTGAAAATGTGTGCAAATCTTTGAATATATATATTTAAAGCAAATATTTTTTAACTCAAATCTTTGCTTCTGCGGGGGGGGGGGGTCCCCTGGAACAAAATATTTTGATGGGTGTCCGCGGCCAAATACATATCATTTTGGGGGTCCTTGACATGAAAAAGTTTGAGAACCACTGATATAGAAACTTATGTTTTTCAGAAAACTGTTGGGATTTAGGAGACATGTAGAATCGGCTTCAGGTCTTAAAGGGTTAATGACTTTGGTTATTCCTGTTGCTTGTGTTGTATGTTGTGTATTAATGTCATTCATAGTGTTGTATATTGTGTACTAATGTCATTCATAGTGTTGTGTACTAATGTCATTCATGCTGTTGCTGTATTGCTGACAAATATTGGCACAATTGATTTTGCGTTGCGTCATTTGCGGTAAAGCTTAATCACGCCAATCCACATCGCATATGACCAGTATGTGATGTGAAGGTGTTTGACGGATGTCGGCATGTGCATCACGTATAGTTACTCGTTATTTGTGCCGTCATTTGCGAGTAAAGCTTCATCACGTCAATCCACATCACATAATAATAATAATAATAATAATAATATAATATAAACGATACATACAACCATATGACCAGTATGTGATGTGGACTTCGTTTCACGTTGTTTGCGTACAATGCTCGTCATTTGGCAGGAGAATAATGAAGAAAATGGACTGATGCTGGACTGAGACTGATGCAGAGAACATGAAACAAAGAATGCTGCTGCCATTGCGTCATATGCGCCTCGTATGATTTATGTCAATCGTTCACAAATGATGTAAATTATACGAGTCTCTCTATCTATCCCTCTCTCTGTCTCTTTATCCCTCATCTCTCTATCTCTATCCCTCATCTCTCTATCTCTCCCCCTGCTAAGTATGTTGGTGAATGTAATGCACATTACAAAGTGCTTTGGTTAAAGGTACTATAGATAAATTCACCATTTAAATTGTAAACTTTGAATTGAACTCATAGGCATCAGCTAGCAGCCACTGTGACACTGTGTAAGAGGCAGTTCAGTCACTGTAGACTGTATTACTCCTGGAAAATAAAATAAACCTTAGTCATAACTGTGTGATTGCATTCTAAACATTACAGTCATAACTGATGTCATTCAAAATTTGTAAGCTCTATATTTAACAGCTACCAGGCATTGTGCCACTGCAGAGGTTCCCAAACCTTTTAGCTCAGGACCCAAACTAGTGAAGATAATAGATTTGCAATCTCACAACGAGCATGTAAATCTATTTTCACAACCTCTTTTTTTTGTTTTGTTTCTAATTTATTGCTTAGATTTGTTGTTTTCACGAAATAGCACATGTTCTATTTTGCTTGCTTCTTATATGTGCTTTTAATTCATTTTAATTTTACTATTTGACCCCAGAAAAAATAGTCACTGTTTGAATCTGGATCTGAAATTATCAATAAACAAGCAATGGCAAAAACACACTGGAATGTAAACATTTCAGTGTAAAGATTTTCATAACGTTTTAGCTCGAGACCCAAAAGAGAAATGTGATGTCTCCCTGGGACCTAGTGAGAATAGCAGATCTGCTGCAAGCTCGGCTTGTAGATCTGCTATTTTCATTACTCTTATTTTAATATTTTAAATGGAATTTCTTTGATTTTTGTTTTTAAATGTATCGGGTTCTTGAAACATAAGAACGTTTTACTACTCTAAATATGTTATTTTATTCATGTAAAACAAATGTAGGATACTAAAAGGAGGAATATTTACTGACTGATCTCAAAAACAAATGAAAACTGGCAGAAATAAAGACTCACTCCATAAAAACCTTAAGGAAAACTCCTTAGACAGAGACTAAGAACATATATTTTTATTTTATTTTTTCTATGTTCATCAAGTGCTCCAAGTGCTCAAAGTGAAAAGTGCAGCAACACACATTTAGGTCGTAGGACCATCGTCAGTGCTATATCATCAGATGTTATCATTTGCAATTAAAGCTTCATCACGTCAGTCCACATCACATAATGACCGTAATGTAGTGTAGTGTAGTGTAGTGATGTGGATTTCTGTGTTGTCATTTGTGGGTAAAGCTTCATTATTCATGCCGGTCAATAGGCGAGGCACTGACGATGGTCCTTTGACCCAAACGTTTGCTGCTGCACTTTTCACTTTTAGCACTTGGAGCTCTTTATGAGCATGAACAAATAAAACACTAATATATTTTTTTAGTCTCTGTCTAAGGTGTTTTTCTTAAGGTTTTTGTGGAGTGAGTCTTTTCTTGAACCGGTTTTCCTTTTGTATAAAGATGTTAACATGGCTACCCATTTATGGTCTGTAAATGATTACATTATTACAATTTTCAAAAATATAAAATTGGTTCAAGGAGTCGAGATTTTATTTCACACTTGTAAGTTTTGTGGACATTTTTGTTTTTTGATAACAAATATCATCTATATGTCGTTTACCCGATTAAAAGCATTATCAGGTTTTTATTAAAACAATGTCCACAGAGCTTTAAAAAAGTGTTAAATAAAATGAAGTTCCTCTAAAAATGTCAATCTTAATTGTGAAACTTAATTACATGTTGCTCATGTACTTAATCCATAGGGTTAGGTTTTCATCTGCCGTAGTTGTAGATCTTTAATTAAATGTTCATTTCTGCTGTAATTGTAGATCTTTGAAATGTGTAAATCAGTGGTTCTCAACCTTATTCTGGATCTGACCACTTAACATGGCAGCCGTGTTAAGTGGACAGATGGGTGGGCCTTTTCAGAGCATGCTTTAAAGACCAATCAATCCATTGGTACTAACTTAGTATAAATTATTTATTTAGTATAACTTTTTTTATATTAAATCTTAATGTTTTTGCCAAATATTTAGGAGGAGAACCACTGGTTTAAATTTCAACTAAATGTAAGTTGTATGTTAAACAAATGATTCCCCTACTTTATGGAATTGCTTTTCTTTTTTTAATTTACTTTATGAAATTATTTTGAGCTTGTAGATCTTCACTCTTGTAGATTTTCATTATTTTCTTTTCTTTATGGAATTTCTTATTTAGCATTTTCTTAAATGACATTATTTTGAATGTTTTTCTTTATTTTGTGACATTGATCTTGTAGATCGGCTATTTTCACTTTTTATAATGTTTCTTGGACATCAACAATATTCCAATATGTCATATCTAATCCATTCAGAACAAACCAATGTCATTTTCAAATGTATTTAATACATTACAATGTTCAATGAACCGTAATCCACAGGCCAATAACCTGCTGGAAGCTTTGATTGAATACTTAATTAACAGGTGGGGGGGGGGGGGTTATTTACTCATAACCCAAGAAAATGTGTCCACGACCCATTATTGAGTCCCGACCCATAACTTGGGAAACAGTGGACAAGGGTCCATTTTGTTCCATGTTTCCTTAAATATATGAGGTTCCTTTGAAAAATAGTCACTGTTTGAATCTGGATCTGAAATTATCAATAAACAAGCAATGGCAAAAACACACTGGAATGTAAACATTTCAGTGTAAAGATTTTCATAACGTTTTAGCTCGAGACCCAAAAGAGAAATGTGATGTCTCCCTGGGACCTAGTGAGAATAGCAGATCTGCTGCAAGCTCGGCTTGTAGATCTGCTATTTTCATTACTCTTATTTTAATATTTTAAATGGAATTTCTTTGATTTTTGTTTTTAAATGTATCGGGTTCTTTTGAAACATAAGAACGTTTTACTACTCTAAATATGTTATTTTATTCATGTAAAACAAATGTAGGATACTAAAAGGAAAGAGGAATATTTACTGACTGATCTCAAAAACAAATGAAAACTGGCAGAAATAAAGACTCACTCCATAAAAACCTTACGGAAAACTCCTTAGACAGAGACTAAGAACATATATTTTTATTTTATTTTTTTTCTATGTTCATCAAGTGCTCCAAGTGCTCAAAGTGAAAAGTGCAGCAAGACACATTTAGGTCGTAGGACCATTGTCAGTGCTATATCATCAGATGTTATCATTTGCAATTAAAGCTTCATCACGTCAGTCCACATCACATAATGACCGTAATGTAGTGTAGTGTAGTGTAGTGTAGTATGTGATGTGGATTTCTGTGTTGTCATTTGTGGGTAAAGCTTCATTATTCATGCCGGTCAATAGGCGAGGCACTGACGATGGTCCTTTGACCCAAACGTTTGCTGCTGCACTTATCACTTTTAGCACTTGGAGCTCTTTATGAGCATGAACAAATAAAACACTAATATATTTTTTTAGTCTCTGTCTAAGGTGTTTTTCTTAAGGTTTTTGTGGAGTGAGTCTTTTCTTCAACCGGTTTTCCTTTTGTATAAAGATGTTAACATGGCTACCCATTTATGGTCTGTAAATTATTACATTATTACAATTTTCAAAAATATAAAATTGGTTCAAGGAGTCAAGATTTTATTTCACACTTGTAAGTTTTGTGGACATTTTTGTTTTTTGATAACAAATATCATCTATATGTCGTTTACCCGATTAAAAGCATTATCAGGTTTTTATTAAAACAATGTCCACAGAGCTTTAAAAAAGTGTTAAATAAAATGAAGTTCCTCTAAAAATGTCAATCTTAATTGTGAAACTTAATTACATGTTGCTCATGTACTTAATCCATAGGGTTAGGTTTTCATCTGCCGTAGTTGTAGATCTTTAATTAAATGTTCATTTCTGCTGTAGTTGTAGATCTTTGAAATGTGTAAATCAGTGGTTCTCAACCTTATTCTGGATCTGACCACTTAACATGGCAGCCGTGTTAAGTGGACAGATGGGTGGGCCTTTTCAGAGCATGCTTTAAAGACCAATCAATCCATTGGTACTAACTTAGTATAAATTATTTATTTAGTATAACTTTTTTTTATATTAAATCTTAATGTTTTTGCCAAATATTTAGGAGGAGAACCACTGGTTTAAATTTCAACTAAATGTAAGTTGTATGTTAAACAAATGATTCCCCTACTTTATGGAATTGCTTTTCTTTTTTTAATTTACTTTATGAAATTAGTTTGAGCTTGTAGATCTTCACTCTTGTAGATTTTCATTATTTTCTTTTCTTTATGGAATTTCTTATTTAGCATTTTCTTAAATGACATTATTTTGAATGTTTTTCTTTATTTTGTGACATTGATCTTGTAGATCGGCTATTTTCACTTTTTATAATGTTTTTTGGACATCAACAATATTCCAATATGTCATATCTAATCCATTCAGAACAAACCAATGTCATTTTCAAATGTATTTAATACATTACAATGTTCAATGAACCGTAACCACAGACCAATAACCTGCTGGAAGCTTTGATTGAATACTTAATTAACAGGTGGGGGGGGGGGTTATTTACTCAAATATTTGAACAAATAAAATGCAAATATATTTTCTTAATCTCTGTCTAAGGAGTTTTCCTTAAAGTTTGTGTGGAGTGAAAACATGGCTACCTATTTATGGCCTGTTCATGAATTTTCCATGGCCTGACATTTGGGATCAATAAAAGTAGGAAAAAAGGCTGTTATTCTAGTCCGGACTTGTCCTTTAACATGGCAGCCTTGTTAAGTGGATAAACTACATTGGTAAATGGATGAACTGTGCCGGGATAGATGAGGGAGGTCAGCAAGAGTTTTTTTTGTGCAAATATTAATTTTAATATCTGTTAGTTTATTGTATCTTATCTGTATTTTGTTTTAGTTTTTCTCCTTTTTTATTTTTGTAATGTTAATTATTGACATGTATTTTGGGTTATTGTTTTCCTGTTTTCTTCTTGGTCGTCATGACTTCATAGGCTTGTCAAAATTACATAATAGCATTAGTCTTTGATGGATAATATCATTGGAAATTATGTAATACTTGCACAAAAAATATTTCAGTTGTAATGTATGTTTTGTTTTAACTTCCATTTACTGTATTTGAATGTGATGGTATTCTATGTATGTGTTTACCTTGTTTATTGTGAGTCACTCTGGACAAAGAGTATAGATGAATATCTACATTGAAAATTGTGAAGTGACTTTACTGTTGAAATGTAAATGAGTGAATGTTACCATGTGATTTGTAAATAACATCATAAAAACAAAGGCTCTGGTGTGGTTCTCCTGGTTTACCGGGATGGGGTTCAATTCCCTGCAGTGCCCTACTCATAGTGTTGTATTTACCATTTTATATGGTCTGTTTTATTTATGTTCATAGTGTTGTATTTACCCTTACATTGTTTGTTTATTTCTTTATCCACTTTATCCATTTACTAGAGTCTCGGGGGACTACGCCCCCCGAGACCCCAGCCGTTGCGCGGGGCTTTGCGTTCGCTGGTGCCTACGTGTGTCTGTCTTTGTGTTTGTGTCGCTGTAGCACAGAGTGGGCATTAAGATGGGATGTATGCTCCTTTAAGGGAGGTGGATCGTGGGATTCTGTTGTTTGCAAAGAGGCGTTGTGAATATTGTCTCATTGCAGACTCACCTTATTGCCACCTGATCGTGTGAGTGAGTGTTGTGTGTACGTAGGGCGGAATAGCTTGCAGGGTTGTGTGCTTTTTTGTTTGCTACTGGGCCTTGCATAGGAATGGATATTTTGAAAAGATGTAACAGTGTAAGGAAGCGTCTTTTGTGTGAAGTGGTAGGCCTTGACAATTATGTAGTGCAAGCATAAATGACACATGGAATAATGCAACAGATGTACCTCAATGGGGAAGAAGCAGATGTCCATGATGTAAGGAAGTTGGCACGTCATCAGGTTCCAGAGATTGGCAACGCAGGGCCTGCAGAATGGGAGTGAAAGAGCAGCCAGGAATCAACCACACAATGTGACATGTTGAAGAGGGATTATGTGAAAGGACAGGCAGTGATATGTGTGTGAAGTGTTAAGCAGCAGCACTATTAGTTATGTGGATTTATGAGAAAGGAATGTAACAATGCATGAACCTAGCCTCAAGGGGGACGAAGCAGTAGTCCAGGAAAGAAGCTGCAAGGCCGGCAGGTGGCGCGGGTTGTCATGAGAGGCTCTGCAGAATGGCTGAATGGCAGTGGTGACTTTGATGACAGCGGTTGTGGTGCTGTGTGATGAGCAGAAGGGGGTTGTGACCTATGTGGTGCCAGAAGTTGTTGGAACAGTGCGGGATAAAAGTGTATCCCTGTATCACAACGACTTTGGCAACCACCAATTGGTCAGCTCATCGTCACGTTGATTAGGGGGGAAAACTGTAGTAATAGTAGTGGATTGTTTGTTTGACGGGGGGCCACTGCAGGTGGTGGAGGACTGCTGTGAGATGGTCTGTGGAACGGGCGCTGGTGTGCGGGCAAGGCAGTGAAATGTCTGTGAAGTGGTAATTTGCGTCATTGTCAGCAGCACTTATGTAGATGAATGAGAAATGGCACATGTGACAATGCAGCAGACGTACCTCTTTGTGAAGGAGCACTTGCCCATGAAGGGAAGTTGCAACGGGCTGAGGTTACACAGATAGTCATCCATGACAGAGGCTGCAGAATGGGAGAAATGGAGAAGGCGGGAAGGAAGCACACAATGTGAGACGTCCACCATGGATCATGTGACAGTGAAGACAGTGATTTGTGTTTGAAGCGGTAGGTATTGTCAATTATGTAGAGCAATTACAAATGGCACATGGAAGAATGCAAGACTTTTACCTCAATGTGGAAGAAGCACTTGTTTGAAAACCACATTTTCAGTGTGGTCTGTCTGGTGCGGTATGGCAAACGTCAGGGCTGCTGGGTCACCCGTCCTTGAACTGGCAACATAAAGCTGTCCGTGGCTGAAGACAGGGGACTGTAGCCAGACTCCCACTCTTCTGAGGGTCTGCCCTTGGGACTTGTTGATGGTGATGGCAAAAGCAGTGCGGATCGGAAACTGTCGTCTGGCCCAGTCAAAAGGGAACTGTCCAGCTTCAGGAAGGACCTTGATGCGAGGGATCAAGACTTCCTGTTGTGTGGCTGCGATTGTGCACAGCAGGAGCTTGTTGTTGAGGGACCTCTGGAAGAAGAGTTTGGTGCCATTGCACAGTCCGTCTTTAGGGCTGATGTTGCGGAGTAGCATCAAGGGCATTCCAGGCTTGAGGGTGATGATGTGGCGGGGAAATCCACTGGGGCAGAGGGTGTTGAGATATTTGATGGTGAAGCGCATAACATCTTGGTAGTCCAACAGATAACAGATGTTATGTGTCAGCACTGGTGAGCTTGGTAGCCATACCTGGCATCCAGGTCTCCATGATGTCATTGATGGTGTCCACCTCTTTGTTGGTAGGGGCAAGCAGTGATCTGCCGTGCAGCCAGTCAGTGCGTGCGTAATTGGTAGGCAAGTCTGGAAACACTGTGTTGCAAAATTCTTTCATGGATGTGGCCTCTGCGACGTTGTTGCGATCTGTGTTAGGTTGAATGTGGAAACGCATGCTTTCAGGGATGGAGACGAAGTCGTTGGCATCATTTGCTGTGCCATCGCCAAGGCTGAGGGTCCACGTGTCGAAGTCCTCCAGACGTGGGTCTCCACTGGCCTTGACGCGCATGTTTTCTGTGAGGGAGAAGACAGAGAATTTTTCCCAGAGTGTGGAATTGTTCAGGCAGCTGTCTATAATCTGGCCCTCATTGGCCCCTCGAATCACTGGGAGACACTGTCGGAAGTCACCTGCCAAGACAAAAATTTTACCACCAAATGGAGTGTTTGGCTTCTGGAGTAGGTCTTGCAGTGAGCGGTCAAGTGCCTCTAGCAGGTGGCGGTGCATCATGGTGGCTTCATCAATCAGCAGGAGGCGTGAGCGGCGTAGTAGTTTGGCCAGGCTGCTCTGTGCTGTGATGTTCAAGGTAGTGTTCTTTGTGAGGTGGAGAGGAGCTTTCAGGCGCGAATGGAGCGTTCTGCCGAGGTGAAGGAGTTGGGCTGCAATGCCAGTGGTGGCCATGGCAAGGGCAATGCAGCCACCTGGTTCCAGACTCCGCACTGCATCTAGGAGGGCATTGAGCAGGAAGGTTTTACCGCAGCCTCCACGTGCAGATATGAAGACAGCTGACATGACTGTGTCGTAAATCTGTTGTTGTGCTGTAGTGAACTTTGGTATTGTTGCCTCCACAGTGGCGGAGAGCTCGCGCACATCGTAGTTCATTTCTTCACGGATGAGGGCGTCTTCCATGTTGACCAGCCCATGGACAGTGGCCTTTTCAGCATCAGTCATTGGTTCCAGGAAAACGTTGTGGAGGTCCTGGTGATGTGACTGGAGTGAGGCTTGTAGATCCAGTCGGACCATGGTTTTCAGCTGGTCCTCAGTGAAGGAGAGATTCCTACGCTGTGCTGTGCACTTGAAATCATCAGTCCACTGTGACCAGTTGTCGTTGAACAGTGTTTTGGGGTCAGCTGGTTGGCAGAAGAGGAGGATGATTACGAATAAGAGACGAATCTGTGGGCACAGCTGTGTGATTGCAGCCTCAGTGAGGACAGTGGCCCACTCGTTGTCATCATCCAATAGGCCGAGCTCCCTGCACACTTCCTTGTAGGTTTCCAGGGTCCTGCCATTGATGGAGTAGAGGTCGTCAAAACTTGTTTTCCCTCTGCAGTGGTCATGGTGGAGTAGCATTCTCAAGTAGAAGACGTCGCCTGCCACGGGGTTGACGGTGTGGACGCGACCAATGGTGACTGCCTTTTTTTTCCTGAGCTTCCATTTTTTGGTTTGTGGTAGGTAGGTGTATTTCTGAGGCATGCCAACATAGCGCGGCATGGTTGTAGGGTCGAAGTGTGGACCTGCGAGGGCTTTCTGGTTGGACGCCATCCGCTTCAGCAGATACCATTGCACGGTCAGGCCCTTTGGCAGGCAAATGCAGATAGGGGTGTGGGTGGAGAGAGTAGTACATGCAGGCGTTGCATGTTGGTGTGTATGTAGTGTGGTGTGCTGTTTGTGGACGGGGAAGCAGTGTATTAGTTATAGGGCATGTGTGAAATGACTCTGCCGTCATGTGGAATGTGAAGTGCATGGAAGTGCAGAGGAGGGGCAACTGAGGAGCAGAGATAAGGGCAAAGAGGGCTGTGTGTTGCAGACAGAACATGCACACACACACACGCACACATGCAATGCACAGGGAGACACATTCCCAGACTGTGTGCATGTATGTGGTGTGTGAGTATAGGGTGTATGACAGTGCAGTGGAGAGAATGTGTGCAAGAGTGGAGAAGAGCATAAGGCATTACCTTGTTTGGGAGACAGCTGCAAGGAAGGTTGTGCTGTGGCTGCAGCCTGGCGCAAAAGTCTCAAGGAGCGTCTCGGTGTGTTGGGCTGCGGTTGGTGCTGCTGGCAGCGTGTGTTCTTTGCAAGGAGTTGAGCTGAGAAGTGAAGACAGTTGGCTATGAAGTAGTGTGAGGAGCAATTATGCAGTGTGGATGAGAGGTGCGTGAATTGGCAGTAAGGCAGTCTGTGTGATGTAAGTGATAGATATTGGGGGCTGGTGTAGTAGGTAGCTAGTGTTCAGTGTGAAGATGTACATAGGAATGTGGGGTGGAGACGGAAAGAATTGCACACACATGTATGTTGCGGTGTATATAGTGTGTGGTGCTGTTTGTGGAGGTGAAAGGCAATGAGGGCAAAGAGTGTGATGTGAAGGCCAATGCAACAGCAGAGGACGTCCACCTGAGGACAACAGATGTGCGCAAGGACGTCTGTGTCGTGCAGACAATAGAGTGAAACACAGACACTCTGTGTGACAGAGAGACACAGACACACACACACACACACACACACACACACTGCCACACAGACCAGGAGGGGCGAGATCCCAACGTGGCGGTGGCGGCCAGATCCTCCTCCGCCACAACCGCCGTGGCATCGCCAGGCCTCCGCCGCGTCCGCCAGATCCTCCGCCATAACCGCCCAAAGCGCCACGGCGGGTCGCGGCTGCCGTGGCATCGCCAGGCCTCCGCCGCGTCCGCCAGATCCTCCGCCATAACCGCCCAAAGCGCCCCGCCATAACCGCCCAAAGCGCCACGGCGGGTCGCGGCCGCCGTGGCATGGCCAGGCCTCCGCCGCGTCCGCCAGATCCTCCGCCATAACCGCCCAAAGCGCCGCGAGCGCCACGGCGGGTCGCGGCCGCCGTGGCATCGCCAGGCCTCCGCCGCGTCCACCAGATCCTCCGCCATAACCGACCAAAGCGCCGCGAGCGCCACGGCGGGTCGCGGCCGCCGTGGCATCGCCAGGCCTCCGCCGCGCCCGCCAGATCCTCCCCCGCCCTTCTGGCACTAGTGCCAAGCAAGCCTCTGCCAGCCTCCGCAGCCTCTGGTCCCGACCAGACAGAGCGTAATTACGCACGTGTTCTGCTCTCCCCCCCCCCCCTCTACACCGATAACTCTTTGCCCAAAATAGCCGATCTCCAAGCTCACACTCCGCGCATATAGTCAATAAGATGGTTATTATTATTCATATTATTATTAGAATGACAAACAGTGAATGTCTGACGGACAGAAAGCCTTCTCGAATGATGCCCCGTGATAACTCTTTGCCCAAAATAGCCGATCTCCAAGCTCACACTCCGCGCATATAGTCAATAAGATGGTTATTATTCATATTATTATTATAATGACAAACAGTGAATGTCTGACGCCTTCTCGAATGATGCCCCGTTGAAATTATATCAAAACTAATTCATAGTGAGTGTGCTCCAACGGCCTGGGTCGGTTTGTCTGTCTGTCTGTCTGTCTGTCTGTCTGTCTGTGGGTAAGTCTATCTATCTATCTATCTATCTATGTCAAGCTCTTTACCAAAAATAGCCGATCTACAAGCTCACAACGCCTCACGCTGCAAGGCGGTCTGTCTGTCTGTCTGTCTGTCTGTCTGTCTGTAAGTCTATCTATCTATCTATCTATGTATCTATCTATCTATCTATCTGTCAAGAATTAAATTTCTCTCTATGAAGCGATATCAAGCGAAAATAAAACTTCGGATTTGGAAGGTTTTCTGGCAGAGAGCTGCTTGTGTGCGTGCGCTCACCACAGTGATGGAGTGTCTGTCTGTCTGTCTGTCTGTCTGTCTGTCTGTCTGTCTGTCCAATCCAAAACAGCATGTATGTGTGTGTGTGTGTGTGTGTGTGTGTGTGTGTGTGTGTGTGTGTGTGTGTGTGTGTGTGTGTGTGTGTGTGTGTGTGTCTGTGTGCGTGTGCGTGTGCGTGTGCGCGAGCGTGCGATGCGAAGCGTTGAAAGCTTGTAGCCTATATCTGCTATTTTCACATAGCCTAGGTATAAAATAGGGCTAAAGTGGTTAATGTATGTTTCATAATATCATAATATATATCTGACAAGTAACTAGTAACTAAAGTTTTCTAATAATTGTAGTGGAGTAAAAGTACAATATTTGCCTCTGAGATGTAGTGGAGTAGAAGTGAAAGTATTGGAAATAGCTCAAGTAAAGTACAAATACCTCAAAAGCGTACTTAAGTACAGTACTTAAGTAAATTAGTTAAATTCCATCTGTCTTTATTATTATTATTATTATTATTATTATTATTATTATGTCATCCTATTGTTGTATTAATATATATTATTATTGTTATTGTTATTATTACCCTTATGACAATTATTATCGGGGGGGGGGGGCGGGACACCACTTTGGATAATAATAATCATTGTCTACATAAGATAGGCTATACGTGCTTTTATGGATACTCAGAGAGAGAGAGAGAGAGATTAAGTCCAGGGGCCAACACTGATATTTTCACAAATTGGTACCACCTGAGGTGGCCGTAAAGTTTTTGTATTTTTGTATTCCTACATGTCTCTAGTTTATATTTTGGTATGATACATCTTCCAATTCAGTAGCTTAATGGCAGTTATCACTACCTACCAGCTAATGTATCCGGTAGGAGACACAAAGTAGAATCTTTGTGTCTCCTACCGGAAATACACCCGGGCATCAAATTATTGCGACAAAAAACAAAATATATCCATGTATTCAAGGCTTCATGGGGTGTGCAATTGATAACTTCTCAGATTTTTGGTGTTTGCAAAAAGACTGCTTTCCATAAGCTTGTAAAAGTTGACCCTCCTTCGGTCTAGGGTGGTCATAGCTTAATGGGTAGAGAGTCCCCCTGGGAAACTTAAAGGAGGCGTTCACCCAAAAAATGATTATTTTCTGTCAATTGCACACCCCATGAAGCCTTGAATACATGGATATATTTTGTTTTTTGTCGCAATAATTTGATGCCCGGGTGTATTTCCGGTAGGAGACACAAAGATTCTACTTTGTGTCTCCTACCGGATACATTAGCCGGTTTAGAGTGATTACTGTCATTAAGCTACTGAATTGGAAGATGTATCATACCAAAATATAAACTAGAGACATGTAGGAATACAAAAATACCAAAAATGTACGGCCACCTTAGGTGGTACCAAAATCTGCCTTGGCCCCTGGACTTAGATAGAGAGAGAGAGAGAGAGAGAGAGAGAGAGAGAGAGAGAGAGAGAGAGAGAGAAAATGCTTGTTTCCATTTGTTGAAGTGCTAAAAACAACAACACTAATTTGGTGCAGCGTTAATGGAGGATCAAAGAAAGTCTGACTATATAGTGGTTAATTTAATATATCTGTTCATTAATAATCATCGTATTGATCCTAACATTGACAACAGATACATTGTAAATATTTTATTGTTTTTCAAATATACAACAAACATTCTTTTTTCTAGACATGCATTGGAAAATACAGCCTAATAGCACAACAGCAAATGAGATGTACACATGTATCCATATTGACATGAAACGATGATTCATTTACCAAAGTCACATTATAAGCGTGGGATCAGTCGATGTACATTTTACAAAACCAGCACAGCACAATAACACTCTATCAAATCTAAATAAAAAATCTATGTATAACAAGGACTTAACACAAATACAAATCATGCAATTGGTATGACATTCAAAGAACCCCCCCCCCCCCCAAAAAATCCAATAATTACAAATTATGTTTCATCAACCATGTACATTTTCTATATCGGTGTTAAACACTGTTTGACTTGGCTCGTAGCTTTCAGTATAAAATAAAATACAGTCTTGGCAAAACATAGCCCAGTCCTTTCCACGTCACATTTTTGGTCAATGTTGCAAGATGGATGTAGCTGATAGTAATAATCCAAATATTACTAGATCAATTCTGTTATATTAGTTAGGCGCTTGATTAAATCAACACTCAGAAAGCGAGCAGCAGGCATTCATCATGGGAGTATTCAACAGTAGGCTATGTGCATTGATTGCACGGTTGTAGCAGAATTATTACCTTTTTATAAAATATCAGCACTGAATTTGATAATTTTCTTGTTTCTGCAAAACAGGCCTATTGGCCGAAATTGCCGTTGTTCATTTATCCTTACAACATTACATGTCTGATCATTTAGTTAGAACTAGGGATGGGCTAAATTACACTAAAGCAGTGTTTCTCAAGCTTTTTGGTGCCAAGGCACACACAGAGAGAGAGAGAGATTATTGGGCAGGTATAAAGAACCTTAACCATAACAAATATATAAATCTTTGGCCTACAAATATATAAACTTGAGTCAGTGCAATGAATGGATGAGTAAACCTTCCCAGAGTAAAACTTCTTTGTATAAGTATATTTGGTACCCAATATACTTCTAATATCTGATAATAATATCTAATAATCTGATCCTGATAGCATTATTGCGGACGCATGGCTGTTGCCCACTACAGACGAGAACACCAAAACTCTCGCCCCAAAACAGTCACCCCAGGGGAAATCCGGTGATATTCACCTGGTAGGCTATTCCTAAACGTAACCTCATTAAACTATGCCTAAACCTAACCTTATTCCTAAACGTAACCTCAGTAAAACTAATAACATGGCTAACCGTGAACGTATTTCTAACCTTATCCTCAGTAAAACAAATACAGGATTACAAGAACCGCTGGTCCGCGAAAAGAAATAGGGGCGATGGTGTTTTGGGGCGAGTTTTCCAGTCATGTAACTACGCACCATGGCTTGAAGTTGTGCGTGGAAATTAGGGGTGTGCCGATATATCGTCCCGCGATATATCGCGATACGTTTTCGCGACGATATGTATCGTTTTGGGGAAAAAAAATATCGTTTTTGAAAATTTTTTTTTTTTTTTTTTTTTTTTAACAATCATAATAATCAGGCATGCAAACGGCCCCGAAGTGAAAAGAGTGACAACATGTTTTTTTTTCGGGTCAGGTGTCATACTATTTGGATTCAAAACGGCTATTGTAGCTGAAAAGCTACAAGTTTGCATGTCTGAATAATGCAAAAACAGAATTATTTGTTTGCATTTTCTTTTTTCTCCTCCATATATTTTCATAATAAAAAAAGTGCGTATCGTATCGTATCGAAATCGTATCGAAGTTGTGAGCCAAATATCGTATCGTATCGTTTCGTGAAATTAGTGTATCGGCACACCCCTAGTGGAAATAAATGACAGAAAATAAGATAATAAATTATAATAAACTATAATAAATGAATGACTGATACCAAATGAAAATATAAACTTTACAGATCATATAAACATTAAAATTATAAGAATTCAAGTAAAATTCAGAAAGATCTGGCCGAATGAAATCTCAACTGCTCTGTTTATTATGCGCCATTGCGCGTGGAAATAAATGACAGAAAATAAGATAATAAATTAAAATAAATTAAAATAAATTCATGACTGATAGCAAATGAAAATATAAACTTTACAGATCATATAAACATTAAAATTATAAGAATTCAAGTAAAATTGAGAAATATCTGGCCAAATGAAATCTCAACTGCTCTGTCTGGTCGGGGTGGCAGCGGTCGTGCCAGAGGCGGCGGAGGCTGGCAGAGGCTTGACGCTCGTGGCGGAGGGTGCTCGTGGTGGGTGCTCGTGGCGGAGGCACGGCGCTCGTGGCGGGAGGTTGCACTCGTGGCGGGAGGTGGCGCTCGTGGCGGGAGGCTTGGTGCTCGTGGCGGAGGCTTGGCGCTTGTGGTGGAGGCTTGGCGCTTGAGGCGGAGGCTTGGCGCTTGAGGCGGAGGCTTGGCGCTTGTGGCGGAGGCTTGGCGCTTGTGGCAGAGGCTTGGCGCTCGTGGTGGGAGGCTTGGCGCTCGTGGCGGGAGGCTTGGCGCTTGTGGCGGAGGCTTGGCGCTTGTGGCGGAGGCTTGGCGCTTGTGGCGGAGGCTTGGCGCTTGTGGCGGAGGCTTGGCGCTCGTGGCGGGAGGTGGCGCTCGTGGTGGGAGGCTTGGCGCTCGTGGCGGAGGCACGGCGATGCCATGGCGGTTGTGGCGGCTGGCGGTCGTGGCGCTTTGGGCGGAGGATCTGGCGGACGCGGCGGCCGACATGGCGCCCGCCACCGCCACGTTGGGATCTCGCTGTCTCTCGTGTCATGACCGTCAGAGCTCTAACTCCTCTCCTTTTTGCGTGATTAAGTAAAGTTTAGACATAACAATAATTTTTGTTCAGTTGTTCAGTTCTGTTGTAGCCAACATTATTGTATTACAAAATTATTGTCTCCTGAGAGAACCACAATCTGAGGCTTTTTAAAAGATGAAAGACCTACCTTTAAATAAAGCCTTTTATTTTTTTAGCTACACTTGTTTTTCTTCTATATGCTAAATTGTTGTTTGGCTGTGCCATGTTTTATACAAATATTTTACCCTGATTGTAGATTTGTAAAGTGCATTATAAATAAAATGTATTATTATTATTACAATTTACATTACAAAAGTGGAACAATCTTTGAAGTGGAACGCAACATGAACACGACATTTTTGAAGTGGAACGTCACATTTTTTAAGTGGAACTTCACACAAATCGGCACACAATTATCTCTGGTTATGTGATCAAGACATATCTGTCATATTCGATCCTGATTGGCTAAGGTTGGCTTCCAAAGTTTACATGAGTGACCCGTTTTGAACGAAATGCCATAGATCATATCATGCAGCGGCTGATTTATGTGAAACTTTGCACACACTCACAGTAGGCCATGGAAGAACTGCCAATACATCGGCCTCGTGGTGGCGCAACAACAGCCCCCCCCCCCACAGGAGTTCTCCTCCTTCAAGGCTGTGAATCAGAGGCTCAAGGCTAACACTGCCACACGACTCACTGACAGACCTTCTCCTAGACGGCTCTGTCTCCTGATGATCATTATTACATCATCTCAGCATAAAGACTGATATGACAGGAAAACCCTGCAGTGCAGACTTTAGTAGAAGGAAGGATAATCAAGCAACCATAATATAATTTAATTCAGACTAAAACAGATTATTTGTATGCAAAATGCAGTTGTCATAGCAGCATCCTTACTGCTTTAAGGATGAAACATACAGAATAGTAGGGTAACTAACACAAATTAAAATAAAACAATACAAAAAGACGTAATGCCCAACCTGGCCATTTGCACCTGGGCTGGCATATTATGGAAAGTACATAGAATTCAAAGAGTAAATATCACCTTTCAGTCCCTGTGGCTGCATGGCATTTCTTTTTGTGTATCCAAAATATATCCCTTTCTTTATGATAATTTGGGGAGGTTACTGTATGCCCTCTAGGGGCAAAAACGTGTTCTACAAAACAAAGGGTGGATCTGGAACCATGGTTTCCTTTTAAAATAATGTTTTGC
Source organism: Gymnoscopelus microlampas (assembly GCF_963454915.1). NCBI lineage: Eukaryota > Metazoa > Chordata > Actinopteri > Myctophiformes > Myctophidae > Gymnoscopelus > Gymnoscopelus microlampas. The sequence goes on from NC_139940.1 coordinate 7,930,418, forward strand.
CCTGGCATAATTCAACATTTCCTGACCGTATTGCAGTTTTCATGTTCAGAGAGACGTAATATCTTTGTTTGTCCACAGGTATAGGTGAGCATGTAACTGTATACAACGCTGGTGGAATGACATGTTCTTATGTTTGAATGTTGTACCAGTACTAAGTGGATGTGAGAAGAATTTGCAGTTGTTAATGTTGTGGCCTTGTAAACATCCATGGTTGTGATCATACTATGCTTTGACATGTATTACTGATTCTGGTGTAACATGAGAATACAAAGCATCCTACCTATCTGTAGTTCCAACTTCCAACGGTTTGGAAAAGTGTATCTGGGTTGAAACAACCTGTTTAAATTGCGTTTTTTTTTGTCAGCTTGGTCTGATTTATTTTAAATGTATCATAATTAAAATCTCTCTTACTCTGAGAAGGTGACAGCTTGACTGTTGACTCGATGTAAGTCAATCAATTCAACACTTCTCTTTGTAATTCATTTAAAGCAAAGGGAATGATTCCTCTCTCTCTTAAACCAGCATGGCTGAGAGAATGTTCAAATAAAACTGCAACTGCACTCAGTACTTTGTTCTACCAGTATGAGTGTGACAAATAAACTTCAAAAAAAGTTGATGAAACGTTGAAACTTGATGATAAAAGCTTAAACAATATTTGCAAACATCAAATTCCATTTCAAATGTGATGTCTTTTTTTTTTATCTTAAAACATTTGAGGAATAACTTACAGTCCTTTTCAGCAACATAGAATGCAGTAGAACACATTCAGTACACAGTAACTTAATGAAATGCTTTGTTTAGCAAAACACAAATAACAGAGTGACCCGGTGCACCAATGCAATATGTAAACCTTTCACAATACTCGTACAGTACATCACTACACAATTGGTGTGTGTGTGTGTGTGTGTGTGTGTGTGTGTGTGTGTGTGTGTGTGTGTGTGTGTGTGTGTGTGTGTGTGCGTGCGTGCGTGCGTGCGTGCGTGCGTGCGTGTGTGTGAGCCAGTCAGCAGCAGCATATGATGTCATGTAGTTTGCAACTCTGTCCACTAGATGTAGCTACACAACCAGGTTTAATTACCGGAGAAGGAACAGTCTGCATGTTTCAGAGTGTATAAAACCAACACACAAGCCATGTAAGAACTGAACGCGCGCGGGCGCGCGCACACACACACACACACACACACACACGCACGCACGCACGCACGCACGCACAGGCACACACACATGCACGTGTGACCGTACAGGTCACCAGACATGTCGACCCAAGACAGCTCGACCCGGACCGGTCGACCCGCTGTCGACCCGCTTGGACCCGACAACTCGACCCGGACCGCGCGCGAGAGAGAGAGAGAGAGAGAGAGAGAGAGAGAGAGAGAGAGAGAGAGAGAGACAGACAGACAGACAGACAGACAGACAGCGAGAGGAGAGAGAGAGAGAGAGAGGGGAGAGGGAGAGAGAGAGGGAGAGAGAGAGAGAGACATAATAATAATAATATGTACATTGATTTACCAAAGAATTATTATTTGTCTGTCAGGGTGAAACAAGCCCAAAGGCTTTCAAGCAAGCACAGCCATTGAGATAGATAGACACCTCCTTACCTCAAGCCCTATTGTCTTCTTGATGTGATAAGGCTTTCAAGCACAGCCATTAGACACCTCCTTACCTCAGCTCTAAATCCTTACAGTGTGTCTATTATCAATTGGTTCAGCCTGGCGATCCTCAATCTGTGTTGTCTGACAATTATTCTTGCACTCACTTTATTCTCCCCTTTTCAGGTAAAGTGCAAAGTTGCCATGTTATAATAAGTTTCTATGAATGCCCTGTTTTGTCAAATAAAATAACAGTTACTTTAATTCATTTCACCTCTTGTGTTGTTTAATGATGGCAACTAGTGTAGATCTGCTACTTTCAAATGATTTTAGAGGAGAGGAGGACAAAACAGGCTTACAATATGTACTCTTAAATATACTATAACACTTCTTTAAAAAAAGTATGCAACTGGGGGAGCATGCTTACAATATTTACTCTTAAGTCTTAACATCCATTCTCAAGGGAAACAACAGGTCACAGATGTGATGTTCACACGCACGCACGCATGCTCGCATGGGTCACATACACACGCGTGCACACACCCACCCACGCCCACCCACGTGCGCGCGCTCGCGTACACACACACACACACACACACACACACACACACACACACACACACACACACACGACAGATGTGCTGATGTCCACTCACCGTCTGTGTTTCCACAGCTATCAGCATTGGCTGGGTGACTAATGTGTTGTCATCACATCGGACTGCTGACGTGTGACGTATCTTGGCTAGTGGCAGACATCCCAGCTGTGCGCGCGTGCGTGTGTGTGTGTGTGTGTGTGTGTGTGTGTGTGTGTGTGTGTGTGTGTGTGTGTGTGTGTGTGTGTGTGTGTGTGTGTGTGTGTGTGTGTGTGTGTGAGAGAGAGAGAGAGAGAGAGAGAGAGAGAGAGAGAGAGAGAGAGAGGATGACTGATTATGTCAGTTGTGGAAAAATATACAAAGTGTGTATATACATACAAGCAGTGAGTGTGCAATGTGCATGCGTGCGTGCATGCCTGCGTGTGTGTGTGTGTGTGTGTGTGTGTGTGTGTGTGTGTGTGTGTGTGTGTGTGTGTGTGTGTGTGTGTGTGTGTGTGTGTGTGTGTGTGTGTGTGTGTGTGTGTGTGTGTGTGTGTGTGTGTTTGTCTGTGTCTAAACCTTATCCTCAACTTCCTAGATCCTCTCCACTCTTCTCCTCTGAAATAGGTTGTAAAGTTTGGACAGAACAAAATAAAGTTGTGTTTAAATGGAAATGGAATGTGTCCTGACCTCACTGTTAAAGCTAAATACTTTGGTAGAGGTTTGGGTTGTGTACTAGTTACCTTGCCTTTATTGTAACTCCAAATACTGGTGAGACATCTTCAATAGTTGCTCTGCTGATTAGACATGTAAATTGCAAATTACTCTCCTCGTTGACTTGCACAGTAAAACACATAAACAGTGAAACACGTTAACGCAAACGCAAAGTGGATTCTGCTAATGCTTCCTGTTGATTTTACTATTTGAAAATACCAGTCCAATCATATATTGCAGGGGTCTTCAACGTTTTCAGGCCAAGGACCCCCTAGCTGAGAGAGAGATGAAGCAGTGACCCCCTCTATATTTGTATCTCCGCCAGGAGACTATGTTTTCGTTCTCGTCCTTCCGTGTGTCCACCAAGCTAACATTGGTCAAGCTTCACGTGACACGTGACAATATGTTGAAAGGGTGTGCTTTGATTGGCTAGCGAGACGCATGATGAAATAGAGCCTTATAGGTGTGTCACTTCAAAAGATCATTTATATCTTTTGAAGTGAGGTAAGACAGGATTAATCAGGAACAGTACTGGCGGAGACCTGTGCTCCGAGGAGCACATTTTCTAGTATAAAATTGTTTTTCAGATGAAACTTTTTTGTTCTCTTGGTCTGCTCTTTTTTCCCTCTACGCCTCTTTGCCAAAAATAGCCGATCTACAAGCTCACAACGCCTCGCAGCGCGAGGCGTTGTGAGCTTGTAGATCTGCATTTTTGGCTCTAGTTCTCCTCAGAAAAGGGATATTACGGTTCAAGTGGTTAAGGTAAAAAAAAATAATCATAACACAAAGATTTGGCGGACCCCTTGTAGTAACTCTGAGGACCCCCTAGGGGTCCCGGACCCCCTGTTGAAGACCCCTGATCTATTGATTGCTTGATTGATTTTTTTGTTGATCATGAAATAAAACATGTATGTAACATACATCTGACCCACCATTATCAAAAGGATAACACAAAAAAGCTTACAGCTTGTTTCCATTGCGGTCCTTAGTATGAGGTGTGTATGATGTCATGTAGTGTGGTGCTGGTGAGTGCCATCCTAATTCAAAATGTGAAATCAACTTGAAATCCATTTTTGATGTTAATGGTGTGTTGGGTTTTGTAATGTTATACATACCCAGAATCAACTTTGGGTTTATGTGCTAAAAGAGTGACTTTGAGAATTTTTCACTGTGCAAGTTAGTTACTTATAACTGTTGAGACTCCTAGAGCTTAAAGACGTGTTGACATGGATAGCTTAGTGTCCAATAACATCTCTGTGTTATAATGAATGGAGTATGAGAATTATGTCATACAGTGCAGATTGTAGATCCGCTCTTTCTGAATGTACCGGTCGGGATTCAAACCCCAGTCTCCTGCATGGTAAGGGACACCTAAGGCCAAACCACTATTATATAGCCTCTCCCTTGAACAGGGGAGATATTTGAAGATGTAGTAGTACTTTGGACTGTCTTTGACACTGTAATGGGCTTTGGACTGATATAGACAGAGACAAGGCTGTTCATGTGAAAGATGGTTGCATACTGAGCAACACAAAATATGCATTGTCAATGCGGCAATGGGCATTTAAAGGGAAACGAGTACAGGCTACTAATCCTACATACTTACTGCTAGTAACCCCATTCATACTTTAAAATTCATCTTACTGTGGACATGTTTGCCTGAAAAGGGATCTTTTAAATGTTTCATTGTTTTAGAATTGTACTCCTTTAAAAGTTCAGAGATTTATAAGAGGAGGTCGATGGACGATTTTGGGACCTCAAAAAAACAAAACTCCATTCACAGTTCAAAAATTCCACCTTACTGTGGACATGCATGCTTGAGTTTTTTTCTTTGAAATAATTTGTAGTTTTAGAGATATTTAACTTTAAGCGCCCAATGCATTGTCAATGCGGCAATGGACATTTAAAAGCAGGCTTACAACTACATACTTACGCCTAGTAATCTCATTCATACTTTAAAATGTTCATCTTACTGTGGACATGTTTGCCTGAAAAGGAATCTTTGAAATGTTTAATAGTTTTAGAATTGTACTCCTTTAAAAGTTCAGAGATTTATAATGGAGGTCGATGGACGATTTTGGGACCTCAAAAAAACACTTTCACCTAAAAACTCAATTCACAGTTCAAAAATTCCACCTTACTGTGGACATGCATGCTTGAGATTTTTTCTTTGAAATCATTTGTAGATTTGGAGATATTTAACTTTAAGCGTCCAATGCATTGTCAATGCGGCAATGGACATTTAAAGGCAGACTTACAACTACATACTTACGCCTAGTAACCTCATTCATACTTTAAAATGTTCATCTTACTGTGGACATGTTTGCCTGAAAATGAATCTTTGAAATGTTGCATAGTTTTAGAATTGTACTCCTTTAAAAGTTCAGAGATTTATAATGGCGGCGGATGGAAGGTTTTGGGACCTCAAAAAAACACTTTCACCTAGAAACTCCATTCACAGTTCAAAAAATCCACCTTACTGTGGACATGCATCCTTGAGATGTTTTACTTTGAAATGATTTGTAGTTTTTGAAATATTTAACTTTAAGCGCCCAATGCATTGTCTATGGCAATGGATATTTAAAGGGAAAAGGGTACAAACTTTTACAGGCTAAGTTAACAGAACAAGTCAGATCCTCTGTGGTGTTTAGATACAGGACTTGCAACCAGAAGGTTACCGGATCAAATCCAACCAGGACAGGTTTCCAACTGTTACCCGACTCTTGCACCTTTATCTGATCTTTCACTGAAGATCGTGCAAGAGACCATAGAAAGTATGTACCATGGTGGAGCAGTGGTTAAGATTCAGGCCTTGCATACTGAAGGTCCTGAGGTTAAATCCCGCAAGGACATCTTTCTTTTTTTGGTCCCTAACATTCATCGAGCTCTGGACTTAGTACATTTATTTTTTCACCATTGGGTCACTACCGAAACGAAAGTTGGTCACTACCGAAACGAAAGTTAAATCCGAAAAAATCACTAAGTGTGGAGGCCAAAATCGCCCCCCCGAAAACCTGTTAGGAGTACGTTTCAGGCAATTTAGAGTTGATTGGTAGTACACTTTGTAGTGACTTTTTTTGGTCCCTAACATTCATCGAGCTCTGGACTTAGTAATTTTTTTTCCGTTTCGGTACCGAAACGAAAAAAAAAAATGTTCCCCCAAAAACCTGTTAGGAGTACGTTTCAGGCAATTTAAAGTTGATTGGTAGTGACTTTTTTTTTGGTCCCTAACATTCATCGAGCTCTGGACTTAATAATTTTTTTTTCGTTTCGGTAGTGACACCATTGTGTCACTACCGAAACGAAAAAAAAATTGTTCCCCCAAAAACCTGTTAGGAGTACGTTTCAGGCAATTTAAAGTTGATTGGTAGTGACTTTTTTTTTGGTCCCTAACATTCATCGAGCTCTGGACTTAGTAATGTTTTTTCCGTTTCGGTAGTGACACAATGGTGTCACTACCGAAACGAAAAAAAAAATGTTCCCCCAAAAACCTGTTAGGAGTACGTTTCAGGCAATTTAAAGTTGATTGGTAGTGACTTTTTTTTTGGTCCCTAACATTCATCGAGCTCTGGACTTAGTAATTTTTTTTCCGTTTCGGTAGTGTCACTACCGAAACGAAAAAAAAATTGTTCCCCCAAAAACCTGTTAGGAGTACGTTTCAGGAAATTTAAAGTTGATTGGTAGTGACTTTTTTTTGGGTCCCTAACATTCATCGAGCTCTGGACTTAGTAATTTTTTTTCCGTTTCGGTAGTGTCACTACCGAAACGAAAAAAAAAATGTTCCCCCAAAAACCTGTTAGGAGTACGTTTCAGGCAATTTAAAGTTGATTGGTAGTGACTTTTTTTTTGGTCCCTAACATTCATCGAGCTCTGGACTTCGTCATTTTTTTCCCGTTTCGGTAGTGTCACTACCGAAACGAAAAAATAAATTGTTCTCCCAAAAACCTGTTAGGAGTACGTTTCATGCAATTTAAAGTTGATTGGTAGTGACTTTTTTTTGGTGCCTAACATTCATCGAGCTCTGGACTTAGTGCATTTTTTTTCGTTTCGGTAGTGTCACTACCGAAACGAAAAAAAAAATGTTCCCCCAAAAACCTGTTAGGAGTACGTTTCAGGCAATTTAAAGTTGATTGGTAGTGACTTTTTTTTTGGTCCCTAACATTCATCGAGCTCTGGACTTGGTAATTTTTTTTTCGTTTCGGTAGTGACACCATTGTGTCACTACCGAAACGGAAAAAAAATTGTTCCCCCAAAAACCGGTTAGGAATATGTTTCAGGCAATTTAAAGTTGATTGGTATTGACTTTTTTTTTGGTCCCTAACATTCATCGAGCTCTGGACTTAGTAATTTTTTTTCCGTTTCGGTAGTGTCACTACCGAAACGGAAAAAAAATTGTTCCCCCAAAAACCTGTTAGGAGTACGTTTCAGGCAATTTAAAGTTGATTGGTAGTGACTTTTTTTTTTGTCCCTAACATTCATCGAGCTCTGGACTTAGTCATTTTTTTTCCGTTTCGGCAGTGTCACTACCGAAACGAAAAAAAAATTGTTCCCCCAAAAACCGGTTAGGAATATGTTTCAGGCAATTTAAAGTTGATTGGTATTGACTTTTTTTTTGGTCCCTAACATTCATCGAGCTCTGGACTTAGTAATTTTTTTTCCGTTTCGGTAGTGTCACTACCGAAACGGAAAAAAAATTGTTCCCCCAAAAACCTGTTAGGAGTACATTTCAGGCAATTTAAAGTTGATTGGTAGTGACTTTTTTTTTGGTCCCTAACATTCATCGAGCTCTGGACTTGGTCATTTTTTTTTTTCGTTTCGGTAGTGACACCATTGTGTCACTACCGAAACGGAAAGAAAATTGTTCCCCCAAAAACCGGTTAGGAGTATGTTTCAGGCAATTTAAAGTTGATTGGTAGTGACTTTTTTTTTTGTCCCTAACATTCATCGAGCTCTGGACTTAGTCATTTTTTTCCCGTTTCGGCAGTGTCACTACCGAAACGAAAAAAAAATTGTTCCCCCAAAAACCTGTTAGGAGTATGTTTCAGGCAATTTAAAGTTGATTGGTAGTGACTTTTTTTTTGGTCCCTAACATTCATCGAGCTCTGTGAAACGAAAAAAAAAAGTGTTCCCCCAAAAACCTGTTAGGAGTACGTTTCAGGCAATTTAAAGTTGATTGGTAGTGACTTTTTTTTTGGTCCCTAACATTCATCGAGCTCTGGACTTAGTACATTTTTTTCCGTTTCGGTAGTGTCACTACCGAAACGAAAAAAAATTGTTCCCCAAAAAAACCTGTTAGGAGTACGTTTCAGGCAATTTAAAGTTGATTGGTAGTGACTTTTTTTTTGGTCCCTAACATTCATCGAGCTCTGGACTTGGTCATTTTTTTTTTTCGTTTCGGTAGTGACACCATTGTGTCACTACCGAAACGGAAAGAAAATTGTTCCCCCAAAAACCGGTTAGGAGTATGTTTCAGGCAATTTAAAGTTGATTGGTAGTGACTTTTTTTTTGTCCCTAACATTCATCGAGCTCTGGACTTAGTCATTTTTTTTCCGTTTCGGCAGTGTCACTACCGAAACGAAAAAAAAATTGTTCCCCCAAAAACCTGTTAGGAGTATGTTTCAGGCAATTTAAAGTTGATTGGTAGTGACTTTTTTTTTGGTCCCTAACATTCATCGAGCTCTGTGAAACGAAAAAAAAAAGTGTTCCCCCAAAAACCTGTTAGGAGTACGTTTCAGGCAATTTAAAGTTGATTGGTAGTGACTTTTTTTTTGGTCCCTAACATTCATCGAGCTCTGGACTTAGTACATTTTTTTCCGTTTCGGTAGTGTCACTACCGAAACGAAAAAAAATTGTTCCCCAAAAAAACCTGTTAGGAGTACGTTTCAGGCAATTTAAAGTTGATTGGTAGTGACTTTTTTTTTGGTCCCTAACATTCATCGAGCTCTGGACTTAGTACATTTTTTTCCGTTTCGGTAGTGACACTACCGAAACGAAAAAAAAAGAAATCCCCCCAAAAACCTGTCAGGAGTACGTTTCAGGCAATTTAAAGTTGATTGGTAGTGACTTTTTTTTGGGTCCCTAACATTCATCGAGCTCTGTACTTAGTACATTTTTTTCCGTTTCGGTAGTGACACTACCGAAATGAAAAAAAAAAAAAGTTCCCCCAAAAACCTGTTAGGAGTACGTTTCAGGCAATTTAAAGTTGATTGGTAGTGACTTTTTTTTTGGTCCCTAACATTCATCGAGCTCTGGACTTAGTACATTTTTTTCCGTTTCGGTAGTGACACTACCGAAACGAAAAGAAAAAAAAATCCCCCAAAAACCTGTTAGGAGTACGTTTCAGGCAATTTAAAGTTGATTGGTAGTGACTTTTTTTTTGGTCCCTAACATTCATCGAGCTCTGGACTTAGTACATTTTTTTCCCCAACAAACCTGTTAGGAGTACGTTTCAGGCAATTTAAAGTTGATTGGTAGTGACTTTTTTTTTGGTCCCTAACATTCATCGAGCTCTGGACTTAGTAATTCTTTTTTCCGTTTCGGTACCGAAACGAAGAAAAAAAAATGTTCCCCCAAAAACCTGTTAGGAGTACGTTTCAGGCAATTTAAAGTTGATTGGTAGTGACTTTTTTTTTGGTCCTTAACATTCATCGAGCTCTGGACTTAGTAAAAAAAAAATCGTTTCGGTAGTGACACCATTGTGTCACTACCGAAACGAAGTTAAATCCGAAAAAATCAGTAAGTGTGGAGGCCAAAAAAAAATGTGTTCCCCCAAAAACCTGTTAGGAGTACGTTTCAGGCAATTTAAAGTTAATTGGTAGTGACTTTTTTTTTGGTCCCTAACATTCATCGGTAGCACTTTACAATAATGACCCGTTATAAAGCATTTATAAACGTTTATAAGTAGTTTGTAGACTATTAACAAATCATTAACAACCTGTTTGTTGACATTCGTAAATGATTACTAAAACCTTTATAACTACAGTTACAAATCATTTGTAAAGTATTAGTAAGTAGTGAACTATTCATGAATAAGCCATTTATATACATCTGTAAAAGATTATTAAATCATTTGTAACAACCCATTCTAAAGCATTTATAAACGTTTATAAGCAGTTTGTAGACTATTAACAAATCATTAACAACCTGTTTATTGACATTTGTAAATGATTACTAAAACCTTTATAACTACGGTTACAAATCATCTATAAAGGTATTAGTAACTATTCATGAATAAGCCATGTATAATACATCTGTAAATGATTATTAAATCATTTGTAACTGATGTTACATAATATATACAAGCTATTGGTAGCTTGTTCATGTTTAACATATGCTTTGTTAAACATTCCTAAAGTATCTATAAATCCTTAGTACATGTTATTATGTGCCCTATAGTAAAGTGAAGACAGTTCATCATTTACAACTGTCTGTTAATGTGTTTGTTCATGTTTAACATGCTTTGTAAAACATTCCTAAAATATCTATAAATCCTTTGTACATGTTATTATGTGCCCTACAGTAAAGTGAAGACAGTTCATCATTTATGACTGTCTGTTAATGTGGACTTTCTCCTTACCTGTTGCAAACTACCTGGCTTTCATGAATGCAGACACCAAACAATTACTAGAATTATCATTCATGTTAAGCAAATGATGCGTAAGACATTCGTAAAGAGTATGTAAACCATTTGCAGACGTTATCATGAGCCTGAGCCTAGTTGCTTCTTTTGGGCTTGTTTTCATAGACCTGTCCGCTTGTTTCTTTTGCAAAATCTGGCAACACACTGATTACCTGCATTACACCTGCAGTAGCCTACTAGGGGGAGGAAGTGAACAGTGATGCAGTTGCAGACTGGACAGAAATATGTCTAATTCATGTTTTATGTGTTTTAACTGTCTTGTTGCAGGTGATCGAGGTAACATAAAATGGCTTATCTTACACACATGAAGTAGCATTATGACTAGGGGGTATTTTGATGGTGGCTGTTTGTATCCACAATGTTTGTTTTGATGTGTAGGCTAGTAATGTCCTCCATGCTTAGCAGTTTAGCTTAGCAGCTAAAGCTAACTTGCACTGGGAGGTGGTGACTGCAGAGGCTCCAAGCTGCTACTCTGTGATTCTGTTGTGATTAATTTCTTTGTTTAAATGTCAGTGTGTGTGCTGTGGCCAAGAGTTGCTACATTTTATATCTTAATAAATTGTTGTATACTTGTATACTATATAACGTTACTTTTGCCACTTTTTGATGTCACATGTTTTACTAATCACTGTTAAACATGAAATAATAATGCATAGTCTTCACTTTACAACAAGGCCCATGATAACGTTAGCAAATGGTCAACACACTCTTTACGAATGTCTTACGAATCATATATTAAACATGAAAGATAATTCTAGTAATTGTTTGGCATCTGCATTCATGAAAGCCAGGTAGTTTGCAACAGGTAAGGAGAAAGTCACATTAACAGACAGTTGTAAATGATGAACTGTCTTCACTTTACTATAGGGCACATAATAACATGTACTAAGGATTTATAGATATTTTACTCTACTCAGAGTCATAAGTTTACAAAATGTACTAAAGTACAGTGAACGTCTGTGCGGTTTGTCTTCATCACTGAAAATAACGTACATGTAAACTGATATAAAACTGCTGTCATGTGCAGTTGGGGTGAAGAAACACAACCATTTCACTCCTAATAATACCTAATTGATTTGACATCCTGACTTGCTGCTGTAGTTGAGGCTTGAACCTGTTACCTGCGGCTCACTAGTCAGTGACTCTATCCATTCACCTACAGCTGTTTCCTTGGAATCTGTGGTTCTGAAACCTTTTGTTGTCAACCCCCCAAATTGACATGTATTTGGGCAGTGGACCCCAATGTGAAAAGATGTAGTGTCAGGGCCCCCCATGAAAAAGATTTATATTTATGCTGTAACACATTTTTTTAAAGTTATTTGTCTTGTTTGTTGTTCAAGTCAAAGCACCAAGAAGGCTGTACTTGTCAGCCATCTGTTAGCTCAATGGGTTGAGACGCAGTATTCATGATCTAGAGGCCATGAGTTCAAATCCCATTGATGTCTTTCCTATGATTCTTTCCTTTGCAGACTGGCTTCCAGAAGATCAAGTGAAAACTACCAGGAAGGCTATATTTGTCATCCAACTGTTAGCTCAATGGGTTGAGACGCAGTATACATGATCCAGAGGCCATGAGTTCAAATCCCATTGATGTCTTTCCTATGATTCTTTCCTTTGCAGACTGGCTTCCAGAAGATCAACTGAAAACTACCAGGAAGGCTGTATTTGGCAGCCATCTGTTAGCTCAATGGGTTGAGACGCAGTATTCATGATCCAGAGGCCATGAGTTCAAATCCCATTGATGTCTTTCCTATGATTCTTTCCTTTGCAGACTGGCTTCCAGAAGATCAAGTGAAAACTACCAGGAAGGCTATATTTGTCATCCAACTGTTAGCTCAATGGGTTGAGACGCAGTATACATGATCCAGAGGCCATGAGTTCAAATCCCATTGATGTCTTTCCTATGATTCTTTCCTTTGCAGACTGGCTTCCAGAAGATCAACTGAAAACTACCAGGAAGGCTGTACTTGGCAGCCATCTGTTAGCTCAATGGGTTGAGACGTAGTATTCATGATCCAGAGGCCATGAGTTCAAATCCCATTGATGTCTTTCCTATGATTCTTTCCTTTGCAGACTGGCTTCCAGAAGATCAACTGAAAACTACCAGGAAGGCTGTACTTGTCAGCCATCTGTTAGCTCAATGGGTTGAGACGCAGTATTCATGATCCAGAGGCCATGAGTTCAAATCCCATTGATGTCTTTCCTATGATTCTTTCCTTTGCAGACTGGCTTCCAGAAGATCAACTGAAAACTACCAGGAAGGCTGTACTTGTCAGCCATCTGTTAGCTCAATGGATTGAGACGCAGTATACATGATCCAGAGGCCATGAGTTCAAATCCCACTGGTGTCTTTACTGTGATGCTTTCCTTTGCAGACTAACTTCTAGAAAAACAAGTTAAAACCACCAGGAAACCTGTAACTCTCAGCCAACAGCTTAGCTCAACTGGTAGAGCGTCTGTCCAATAACATGACCTGACTTGACTTGAGTGGGTTCGATTCCCACTCGAGTCAAGTGTCCCCGGTATCTTGGGGCAACGGATAAATTGACTGACATCCTTAGTGATGCTTCCCTTTGCAGACTAACTTCTAGAAAACAAGTTAAAACCACCAGGAAACCTGTAACTCTCAGCCAACAGCTTAGCTCAACTGGTAGAGCGTCTGTCCAATAACATGACTTGACCTGACTTGACTTGAGTGGGTTCGATTCCCACTCGAGTCAAGTGTCCCCGGTATCTTGGGGCAACGGATAAATTGACTGATATCCTTAGTGATGCTTCCCTTTGCAGACTAACTTCTAGAAAACAAGTTTAAACCACCAGGAAACCTGTAACTCTCAGCCAACAGCATAGCTCGACTGGTAGAGCGTCTGTCCAATAACATGACTTGACTTGAGTGGGTTCGATTCCCACTCGAGCAAGTTACCGGGGACACTTGCCTCGAGTGGGAATCGAACCCACTCAAGTCAAGTCAAGTCATGTTATTGGACAGACGCTCTACCAGTTGAGCTATGCTGTTGACTGAGAGTTACAGGTTTCCTGGTGGTTTTAACTTGTTTTTCTAGAAGTTATTCTGCAAAGGGAAGCATCACGAAGAATATCAGTCAATTTATCCGTTGCCCCAAGTTACCGGGGACACATGAGCTAACAGTTGGATGACAAATATAGCCTTCCTGGTAGTTTTCACTTGATCTTCTGGAAGCCAGTCTGCAAAGGAAAGAATCATAGGAAAGACATCAATGGGATTTGAACTCATGGCCTCAGGATCATGAATACTGCGTCTCAACCCATTGAGCTAACAGATGGCTGACAAGTACAGCCTTCCTGGTAGTTTTCAGTTGATCTTCTGGAAGCCAGTCTGCAAAGGAAAGAATCATAGGAAAGACATCAATGGGATTTGAACTCATGGCCTCTGGATCATGAATACTGCGTCTCAACCCATTGAGCTAACAGATGGCTGACAAGTACAGCCTTCCTGGTACTTTTCAGTTGATCTTCTGGAAGCCAGTCTGCAAAGGAAAGAATCATAGGAAAGACATCAATGGGATTTGAACTCATGGCCTCTGGATCATGTATACTGCGTCTCAACCCATTGAGCTAACAGTTGGATGACAAATATAGCCTTCCTGGTAGTTTTCACTTGATCTTCTGGAAGCCAGTCTGCAAAGGAAAGAATCATAGGAATGACATCAATGGGATTTGAACTCATGGCCTCTGGATCATGAATACTGCGTCTCAACCCATTGAGCTAACAGATGGCTGACAAGTACAGCCTTCCTGGTGCTTTGACTTGAACAACAAACAAGACAAATAACTTTTAAAAAATGTGTTACAGCATAAATATAAATCTTTTTCATGGGGGGCCCTGACACTACATCTTTTCACATTGGGGTCCACTGCCCAAATACATGTCAATTTGGGGGGTTGACAACAAAACGTTTCAGAACCACAGATTCCAAAGAAACAGCTGTAGGTGAATGGATAGAGTCACTGACTAGTGAGCCGCAGGTAACAGGTTCAAGCCTCAGCTACAGCAGTAAGTCAGGATGTCAAATCAAATAGGTATTATTAGGAGTGAAATGGTTGTGTTTCTTCACCCCAACTGCACATGACAGCAGTTTTATATCAGTTTACATGTACGTTATTTTCAGTGATGAAGCCAAACCGCACAGACGTTCACTGTACTTTAGTACATTTTGTAAACTTATGACTCTGAGTAGAGTAAAATATCTATAAATCCTTAGTACATGTTATTATGTGCCCTATAGTAAAGTGAAGACAGTTCATCATTTACAACTGTCTGTTAATGTGACTTTCTCCTTACCTGTTGCAAACTACCTGGCTTTCATGAATGCAGATGCCAAACAATTACTAGAATTATCTTTCATGTTTAATATATGATTCGTAAGACATTCGTAAAGAGTGTGTTGACCATTTGCTAACGTTATCATGGGCCTTGTTGTAAAGTGAAGACTATGCATTATTATTTCATGTTTAACAGTGATTAGTAAAACATGTGACATCAAAAAGTGGCAAAAGTAACGTTATATAGTATACAAGTATACAACAATTTATTAAGATATAAAATGTAGCAACTCTTGGCCACAGCACACACACTGACATTTAAACAAAGAAATTAATCACAACAGAATCACAGAGTAGCAGCTTGGAGCCTCTGCAGTCACCACCTCCCAGTGCAAGTTAGCTTTAGCTGCTAAGCTAAACTGCTAAGCATGGAGGACATTACTAGCCTACACATCAAAACAAACATTGTGGATACAAACAGCCACCATCAAAATACCCCCTAGTCATAATGCTACTTCATGTGTGTAAGATTAGCCATTTTATGTTACCTCGATCACCTGCAACAAGACAGTTAAAACACATAAAACATGAATTAGACATATTTCTGTCCAGCCTGCAACTGCATCACTGTTCACTTCCTCCCTAGTAGGCTACTGCAGGTGTAATGCAGGTAATCAGTGTGTTGCCAGATTTTGCAAAAGAAACAAGCGGACAGGTCTATGAAAACAAGCCCAAAAGAAGCAACTAGGCTCAGGCTCATGATAACGTCTGCAAATGGTTTACATACTCTTTACGAATGTCTTACGCATCATTTGCTTAACATGAATGATAATTCTAGTAATTGTTTGGTGTCTGCATTCATGAAAGCCAGGTAGTTTGCAACAGGTAAGGAGAAAGTCCACATTAACAGACAGTCATAAATGATGAACTGTCTTCACTTTACTGTAGGGCACATAATAACATGTACAAAGGATTTATAGATATTTTAGGAATGTTTTACAAAGCATGTTAAACATGAACAAACACATTAACAGACAGTTGTAAATGATGAACTGTCTTCACTTTACTATAGGGCACATAATAACATGTACTAAGGATTTATAGATACTTTAGGAATGTTTAACAAAGCATATGTTAAACATGAACAAGCTACCAATAGCTTGTATATATTATGTAACATCAGTTACAAATGATTTAATAATCATTTACAGATGTATTATACATGGCTTATTCATGAATAGTTACTAATACCTTTATAGATGATTTGTAACCGTAGTTATAAAGGTTTTAGTAATCATTTACGAATGTCAATAAACAGGTTGTTAATGATTTGTTAATAGTCTACAAACTGCTTATAAACGTTTATAAATGCTTTAGAATGGGTCGTTACAAATGATTTAATAATCTTTTACAGATGTATATAAATGGCTTATTCATGAATAGTTCACTACTTACTAATACTTTACAAATGATTTGTAACTGTAGTTATAAAGGTTTTAGTAATCATTTACGAATGTCAACAAACAGGTTGTTAATGATTTGTTAATAGTCTACAAACTACTTATAAACGTTTACAACTGCTTTATAACGGGTCATTATTGTAAAGTGCTACCCATTCATCGAGCTCTGGACTTGGTAACAAGTGCTCATGCTGTGTTTTAGATCATTTTACACAATATCAAATGTGATGTGAAATGCAAATAAGTGTAGAGTGTGAATTGAGTGCTAACATTTAATGTAAACATACACAACAGGACAAAGGTGAAACAGTAAGCACAGCGCTGCAGGGAATCGAACCCTGTTCCCAGCAGAAACCAGGTGTACCGACTACCAGCTCTTTTTTGCCATGTTGACACCGGGAGGCATGCGTTAATCCGACAGACCTTTTCTCCGACTATATGGCATCCGCGTGCGGTTAGGGTTAGGGTGCGGGTTTGGTTCGGGTTTAGTATTGGAAACGTCGGAGCGCTGCGCTGTCGGAGGAATGCGCTGTCGGACTAACGTACTGCACCCGTTGACACCATATGTCCATACTTGCATGAAAATGTATGAAAATATATGAATAACCTGGCTTTACAAACACAGCTCTCCTTCGGTGTTTAGTGATTGACCTGTAATCACACTATACAATAGCACAGTGATTCTCAGACTGGACTTTAATTTTGTATTTTTTATATAGCATCAACATCAGCTATAGCCACTATAAACCCTATACATCAGCTATTTGAAAATAGCTGATCTACAAGCTTGTTGATCAGCTATTTTCAACAAATCAGACCCTTAAACTAAGCTAAACATTTTAAGGAGCATGATAGTGATCATTGAGTATGTTTATGCAACATTACATTTGTCTAACAAGGACTGTTGTTAGCTTTGGTTACATGTCGGGAAGCCGACATGTTGCCTTTCCGACGGTTACTAACCCTATACCTAACCCTAACCGCACGCGGAAGCCACGTAGTCGGATGTCGGAATTATGAGCGGTACCCGTTAGCTTTAAGCCCAAGCTGCAGGTTACAGACAGCCCAGTACACAATCCCAGGTCGATCTAAAAACGAATCCACTGTATTCACCAACTCACCAGGTTATTGTTTCCGCTAGGCCGTAAGGCATGGCGGAGACAATAACCTGTTATAGCGCCTGTTATAGCGCCACCAGGAGGCCGCTTTTTGCAAAACACATTTTTTGACAGTACTCCTATAGATTTTGTCCAAACGTCACGCGAATCGGTACACAGTATCTCTATAGTCATCAAACGAAACAGGTATTTCAGATTTTTCATATTCCATCCTGATTAGCTAAAAATGGCTTCCAAAGTTTGCAGGAGTGCTCCGTTTTGAACAAAATGCCTCAAATCATGAACACAGCATGCAATTTCCGTGACATTTTTCCGATTGCGGTGAAACTTTGCACGCATATTCGCACTATGTTGAGGAACCAATGCCACCCTTTCAACATTGCCCTATTATAGCGCCACCAGGAGGGCGATTATTACTCCTACAAATTTCGTCCAAAAATCACGCAAATCAGTACAAATGATCTCTTTAGTTAAGTGATCAAGACGGATCCGTCCGATCCGCCTGATTTTTCACATTCCAGCCTGGTTGGCGAATTCCGAACATTGCTGGACCACAATAACCTTCCTGACCTGGCGGAGACCTGTGCTCCAAGGAGCACTTTTTATAGTTTGAGCATAAAATCATTTGCTTTACCATGTTATAAAATGCCTCACAGAGCCTTTAAACCTTATTTAAATAGACAATGCTAACGCGCTAAATTTTGTTAGCATGGTCCTCCCTTGATCAAAGCTGACCAAAAAAAAATCCGCCAGTTTTAAACACACAATGTTACATGTGTTTAGTGGCGTTTAAGTGGAAAATAAAAGGCACTCTTACCTGTATGCTGCTGCTGCTGCATGACCAATGCAGCATAATAGCCTATGCTGTCACAGTCAGTGTAGTCTCGGGTAGCCAGACCCAACTGAAAATGAAAAACAGCGACCTCTGCTGTTTGTTATATGTCTGTTGGGTCTGGCAGGACGCAAATGTAACACCAGTGCGCAAGGAAAACGGGGTTTGTATCTGCCTTCAGCGCATCAATTCCGGTTGGTGCGACTATGTTTTCATTCCCACTAACAATATTTCTACACGGAACACTAACACCACTTCTCCCAGAGAACATGGATGGTTTTGGTTATAAGCCCACTTGTTTCTATGATGAAAGAGTAAGTTAAAATGTGAATATCTTTCCGTGGTTTTGTCTGCTCCGAGGACGCTATTGTTAAATTAGTTTTGGTTAGTTTCGAGGGGGGAAGGGTGGACGGACACGTGAATCCCGCCCACTAAATTTTATTGGGTAAGGCGCGGCCTGCTTCCTGATCTGAAGGCACACCCACTTGAAACCAATGCGCACGGGTTGTCAACACGGCTACCGACAGATTCCAACGCAGAGCAGAATCTGTTCTTGAGAGATTACAGTCAGTGAGACAGATACAAATCCAGGTCTTAATGTCATCAAAAACATATAAAACATAAAATCGAAATGTTAATGGGGTCTAACCGGCACCAAGAGACCGGATTATTAGATTATTTTATTGCCGTGCCAATAATTAATTTAGTTGCATTAGTTTTAGCCTCCATGTAAACAACAATGGCCGCCGTTGAGGAGCTCTTCATTGGCTGGGGAAAGGGGTGAGGGTCGGGTTTTCATTGGCTAACAGGTAAATCAGCCGAGGGGAAGATTTCATTGGCTCGAAAGGCGGAAGGGAAACGAGGGGAAGATTTCATTGGCTAGAAATGCGGAAGTTAAATGAAGGGAAACGAAGGGGGATTTTTTGGTTGGCTGGAAAATGAATGAAATTGAAGCCGAGAGCTCTGTGAATGGTCAGATAATGAAGCGCCCTTACAGTCCACCAGGGGCTGGGTACGAGGGAAGCTGGGATTTCTTAGTTTTACAAATAAGTGTTTCTTGAGGTTAGGTTTAGGCATTGTTTTACTGAGGTTTAGGTTAGTTGAGGGTGGGTGTAGAAAAGAGTCATCTAGTCAGCAACCTTCCCCCTATTCCCATGGATTGGATCCACCCCTCTCACCTGCTCTCACTCATCACCAATCACACCTGTCTTCACTCACAACTCATTAGTGGCCCGGTACATATGTAACCGGTGTATTCTTTATCTCTGCGTTGTGTGATGTCCTGGAGTCTCAGTCGTCACTTCACTTGTTCATGGTTGCATGTTGCAATTAGTGGGTTATGTGTTGTTTGCCTTGAAACTCATAGATAGGTGTGTGTGTGTGTGTGTGTGTGTGTGTGTGTGTGTGTGTGTGTGTGTGTGTGTGTGTGTGTGTGTGTGTGTGTGTGTGTGTGTGTGTGTGTGTGTAATGAACATAGCACATATGTACTTATACGTATAATAATCATGTGTTTCTATCTTTCATAGTGTAAAACCATGACCGTGAAGCCTCACCACTTCCTTGCCCAATCATAAAATGCTCATGTGTGCAACGGAACAATAAATGGCTTGAACGGAACTCTGTTGTCCCACATTCTTGTAGATGTGCTATGGTGATGTTCAATATTCTGTGAACCAAAGTAGAACTCTATCTTACAGTGGGTGAGGGGGGGCATTGCACAAAACATGACTATCCTCCTATAATTTGAGAAACTGTCTGTAGTGGTGAGACCAAAATTTGTTCTGCCCGGTTCTCCTCAGTGGCTGGAGCAATTGATCTGAATTTGCACACAGCCATTGACCATTACCATGTGCACGGAACAGCGAAGCCTGTTTTTCTATTTCACCAAATCTCAGCTGTTTATTAGTGTTTTTGTGTAAAAGAATGTCGCCATGGTTACGGGGCTGCCCAGCTGTGGGATGGCCCCGCGAGCTATGGGATGAACTGCCTCCCGGGTTGCCAGATCATGTGCGCATATACCCCCACGGATGCGTCGACAGGGTATGGACTAGTGTTAATTAATGCATATGCAATTTTTATAAGATAACATGAAATGCCTTTTTGAGTAATTATTTTCTCTATTGATAAATGCTTTGTGAACCACTGATCTTAGTTTTAGTGAAACAGGGGCTCGGTTCATGGCATAAGGCAAGAGTCTATGATCTTCAACAGACACCGTCAGGCTGGATGAAACCTTAGCTCAATCACTAGTGTGACAGCCTGTGAGTCGGAAGGTTGAGGATTCGATTCATGTCTATGGCCATGGGTTGAGGTGTCCATGAGTAATGATCTTAACCCTGGATTGATAGCCACAATCCCTCAGCACTTTGCTCAGCTGTTGAGAATGCTCATTTCATTGTTAGTTGCATGGGCTGCTGTGTCTCAAGTTCAATCTATTCTGTCTTATTGTGCTATTCTTGCATATCGCTTTTTGCCTATCATGCCTCGGACCCGTTTATCGCTGCTTGCAGCTATATTTTTATTTAGTTTTTTTCTTTGTTTTAGGGAAAGGAAGAACTGTCCAACTGATGTTTGTAAAACTTTATTGACACAACAGAAGCGTTGATGATAATAAAGCCAAAGATTAAAGGATTGCTTATCAAAAATAGATGTTAAAAATACATTAAAAAAAAAAAAAAAAAGATCAAAACAAACATTAAACCTTGTCCCTGGACTGTGTGCACGTCAGCAGAAATCAACTAATACTTGGTGACAACTGAAAACAATAACAGAAAAGTCATGATGAGAGGTTTGGTTGGAATGAAAACTGCATAGTAAATTTACAGAAGATTGGGGCTGATACTTGGGGTCATAAGAGACAGTCATTGTCCTCTGTGTTGATTGGTCAAACGTGTCACTGTGGACGCTGTGTTGGCCGATTGGCTACCTGGGCAGCATGTCCTCCAGGTCGGAGACGACGTAGGCGACCACGGCCCACAGAGCGGAGCAGAGGTCCATGGCCACGGGACTCTGGACTGTCATGGTGTCTCCATCACTGTGATGGAACCAGAAGTACCTGCTGTCTGACACATGGAGGCTGGCACCTACAGGGACCACAGATGGGGGGGGGGGGGTTAACCCATTAAGACCTGAGGCCGATTCTACAAAACTGTTTTTTGAAAAAAAAAACTCAATGGTTCTTTTTCATGTCAAGGACCCCAAAATGTGTATGTATTTGCCCATGGACCCCCCATCTCAAAATATTTTGTTCTAGGGACCCCCAGAAGCAAAGATTTGAGTTACAAATGTTCGCTCACATTTGCACACATTTACACGATTTCTCAAAAATAGCAGATCTACAAGCTCATAGCGCGGCACTCGAGAGAGAGACTAAAAGAAACACCAGAATAAATGAAACATAATAAGCCAGTAAAAGCATAGCGCAGGTTGTTTTATTCAAGTATGATGTATATTTTCCTGGCATGGTTCAAGTCCAGCCAGCTCCTTATGAATGCAGCTCCATTTCTGTCTTGATGAGGAGGTCTTTTTCAGGATGGGTGGGGGCCCTGACCAGGCCAGGAAAATGTCAGTATAGCATGCCAAGGCTCCTTAAGGTGTGAACTCACTGCTAAGTTGAAACACCCCTTAATCGGGGGGCATAAGCGATGGGCTCTGAGCATAACTGTAGTCCCAGGTTTTCAGAAGGTGACATACCCGTGTCCTGTTCAGAAACATAACACCTTCACGTGTTTCCAGTTAAAGTCTGCTGCTGAGCTGAGCTGAGAGTTGAGCGCCCCGCTGCGGTGCGTTGACAGCAGTGTAGCATATAGCAATGTAGATCTGTTACTTTAGTGTACTAAAAACACATTCAGTGTAACGATAGTTCATGTAGACACGGAAGGCAGAATGTTTATATTCTTCATTCACACTCCCCGGACCCCTCCCCATTCGCTTATACAGTTGTACTCCTTTAAGTCAGTACGTTCAACCTTTGTCTTTCTCATTCGCTTCAAGACAACTCACTCACGCCCTCATACCCACAGTGCAACACTGGCGGGCCATTTAAGCAGCTTCTGCTCTCTGTTCATTCTACATGCTTAGCTGTCATTGCAGGTTGTACAGCTGTAGGTTTTCAAATACCCTCCACCTCCCCGGCCTCCTCCCTG
Organism: Gymnoscopelus microlampas; assembly: GCF_963454915.1. Taxonomy (NCBI): domain Eukaryota; kingdom Metazoa; phylum Chordata; class Actinopteri; order Myctophiformes; family Myctophidae; genus Gymnoscopelus; species Gymnoscopelus microlampas. Next base: position 7,952,790 of record NC_139940.1, read on the forward strand.
TGGCATTTAGTTCATATTGTTATAGGTTTATTCTGTGTTTTGTACTGTGGTTCTCTGGATTATACTGTGATTCTGTGTATTGTACTGTGGTTCTATGGATTGTACTATGATTCTGTGTTTGTACTGTGGTTCTATGGATTGTACTATGATACGTGGTAGTTTAATTAGGCATTGAAGGTTCAATGTTTATGTAAAACTGTATTTATGCTATGCTCTGGGGGTTTTGTGATTGAAGATCTGTGACATTTTTGCACAGGGAATCTTAAATATCACAAGAGCAGAGTCACACCGCCAAACTTGAATGCAATATCATTGCAATATGGTAAATGGTTAATAAATGGTAAATGGATAATTAATGGTCTGGTTATTTCTGAGCTGAAGTGTCTAAATGAAATGATAGTTGTATTGAAAAGCAAATGTCCTTGGTCAACTTTGCTGATATAAATGATGTTTTTTCACGTTATTCTCAATTCCTCACGGATATGTGAGACCACCGTGTATTCTATGTACGCTGCAATTTCACTTCTTCATAATACACAAACAAGACAGTTTGTCTGGACCACTTAACCACCACAACGAAAACCACACAGATCTATCAGGGAACGACAGCCAGACAGACAGACAGACAGACAGACAGACAGACAGACAGACAGAGTGAAATTCTGCGTTTAGAAAACAACTAGGTTATATCAGATATTGTTTACCAATCAATACTCTTTTAAATCCATTATACTTTGTTGATCCCGCAGGGTTCTCTACATTGCCTGGCCTGCTACTTTATTCCCTCTACATCTACAAAAAAATAGTCGATCTACAAGCCCAAGATCGTCTATTCTCGCCCGAATGTTCCTGCCAGAACAGCGTCAAGAGGTCAACAAAATGCCGCGACACCAGAACCTCTCATCATGTGTTGTACGTCTTGTCGCGTGTGAATAAGAGGATGTGTTCATGCGTACACAGCAATTTCACTTCTGAAACCACAAGTCCAGTGGCAGGAGATGAGGAGTTTAGTTGATCAAAAACAGTAATGAAATGAGGTACAGAGACCCAGGGTTGGTTCCTTTACTGGGATCTAGTGCAGACAGACAGACAGACAGACAGACAGACAGACAGACAGTAGGGCTGGTAACTTTCCTCAGAAATGATATTCGAATATTGGTCTTAAAAATTGGCAGATATTCGAATATATTCGAATACTATTATTATTATTATTATTTAAAAAAATAATAATGTTTAAATAAAAGTTTTTTTTACTTTATTTTTTATGTTTATTTGACAGGGACAATACATACAAACAACGTATCAAGTGCTCGGATCCAATAATACATTGTTTTTTGTATTGTTCCTTTTTTTTTTATTCAAATATTAATTTTCATATTCGAATATACATATTTCCCCCATATTCGAAATTCGAATATTAATTTACCATCCCTAACAGACAGACAGACAGACAGACAGACAGACAGACAGACAGACAGACAGACAGACGTACCTGGGACCCCAGCCTCCATCCAGGGTGATATATCTGTCCCTTCAGCTTGGGTCTCCAGTTTGGTGGTGTTAATGGCAGCCAGCAGTTGAACCACCTGCTCCATCACCTGGCAGCAGGAGGAGAGATACAATGAAAACCTTTATTTAAACAGGATAAATAACACTGGGACCCACGCAGTACAACCACAGTACTTGTGTGGTTATAGCCACTGGGAGCTGACCAGTGTCTCTTTGGTAAGTTCTCTCAGTGAGACTGAGAGAGGGAAACACTGGATGGCTCTGGGTGAGATTGGATCCCAGGCCTGCTAAACCATCATACACGTTTAACTCTTTAAAGATTAGATTTCGTTGGGCTATTCAAAAATAGCAGATATACAAGCTCACAGCGCAGCACCGAGTGCCGCGCTATGAGCTTGTAGATCTGCTATTTTTTGAAAAATCATGAAAAGTTGTGCAAATATTTGTATTTATTTATTTATTGCAGACATTTGTAACTCAAATCTTTGCTTCTGGGGGTTCCTGGAACTAAATATTTTACAAATGTTCGCTTTAAAAAATATATAATCCACGATTTTGCCACAAATGTTCATGATTTTTCAAAAATAGCAGATCTACAAGCTCATAGCGCGGCACTCGGTGCCGCGTTATGACCTTGTATATCTGCTGCTTTCTTTGGCTATTTTTTGAATAGCCAAAGAAATCTAAACATGACACACAGATGCGTTCCCGGTCTTAACACATCGGGTGCCAAACACGGTCTGAACCGTGTTTTCAGTCTCTTTTGTTTTTTGTTTTTTTTTCCACACGGGAGGGGCTGGAGCAGCTCTGGAATCACCCACAGTGATTCTGAGAAGGAAGGGCCTTATCACTGTGCCAAAAAACATGTCTCCCATCCGCTTCCGTTCTAACTCCTTCTCTAAAACCCCTATAACTCCGAAACGTTTTACGTTTGGGAAAACTACTCATTTTGTATGCGCCATTGTGACCCGCATGAAAGATGTTATCGTTCCAGGCGTTAGCCAGGACCATCGTGCAAAATGCACGCAGGCTTTGTTTCACATGGATTGCTCGTCTTGGAGTCTACAGCTTAAACAGCGCCACGCAGCTCAACAGTGAGATTTCTGGCACCGAACGTAATCTGTTATTATAAAATTCTGGCACCGAATGTGTTAATGGGTTAACATTACCTTCCATGCCGCATCGCTGCCTTTGAACTGTAAAGCCACCGGAGTGAATGTCCCCAAATCAGACTCCATCACAAGGTCATAGTTGGACAGATTCACCTATAAGAGATGGGGAGGATGAGGTAGGAGGGTGAGGGGTGGAGAGAGAGAGAGAGAGAGAGATGGAAGACAGATAGACAGGTTGAGAAACAGAGAGCAAGATTAAAGGAATAGTTCACCCAAAAAAATACTTTTGTTTCCTATCGATCACCCCATGGAGACTTGAATTCATGGATATCTTTTTGTTCATGTCACATTCCTAAGCCAATAATTTGATGACCAGTGGACCGGCAGGCAGCGTTTCCCGTAGGAGACACAAGGGAGACCCTTTTGTGTCTCCTACTGGAACCGCTGCTGTTCATCAAATTATTGGCTTAGGAATGTAAAAAAAAAAAAAAAAAAACATGAATTCAAGTCTCCATGGGGTGACTAATCGATAGGAAAAAAGTCATTTTGGGGGTGAACTATCCCTTTAAAGCTGTAATTGACCAAAATAAATACTTTATTTTTTTACATTGCCACATCGGAGTTATTACTGTATGTCACACCGTACAGCATCTTCCACCCTAGCCCTGAGGATTCAAACCGACAACCTCGTCCGCTTCCCTAACCTGCGGGTCAGCAACAGTAAAGTGAAAACTACACCTTGTGGGCGTCATAGTACTGCTGTGCTCCCACGCCACCCTGCTCCTCTGCTGTCCACAGAACCGCTCTGAGGGTCCTCCTGGGACGCAAACCTGGACACACACACACACACACACACACACACACACACACACACACACACACACACACACACACACACACACACACACACACACACACACACACACACACACACGTTTGTATTAATATACTTGTGAGGACACCAACATTTTAGGACAGCAATCTTATGAATGTTCTCATTTTTATAAAAAAAAATATTGCCATTTATAATCCTAAAACTAAAGCTGAAAATATCGATGTACGATGTGTATTGTTGCTTTCCCATTGTAAAGCTGCAAGGCTTCTCTGGCAAACGGGTGAATAGGAACACACCGGACTCCAGGACCAAGTACTTTCTATCACATTGACTTAATACTGAATTGCGTCACTAATTATACAGTAACTCAACAACCAGGAAATGGTGTAGACAACATCATGTGGAATTTCTTGATATGCATGCAGCAAAAAAAAACACTTTTTTTCAGTTGTTACACTGGTCTTATTGTTGTGGCACCCTGCAAAAGAGAAGTGAGACAGGGAACTGCTTAGTGAGACTGTGGGAGGGGTGCAAGTGGACAGCAATAAAGACAAATCAGTATTTTTAATGAACTGTTGAGCATGTCCACAGAAATGCACATTTTAATGCGTAATTAAGTAGTTTTTGGAGGAAAGACAATTGGGATATAACAGCAATACCAAATGATCATTATCTAGAAGGAAATAGGCCTTTCATGGGACAACAACTTTCAAACTCTTTCATCTGTCCTTTTCCTGTTTTAATCAGCTTTGCTTTGCTTTTCTTATAATTTTTGTGGAGTGCATCTGAAACCTTCTCGTCGGCATTATGGCTAACCTTCTGCCTTCCATCATAAGCTTCGTCGTGGATCAGAAGGCCACCATCGGTTACAGTTTCATGGCACTTCTGACAATCGGTGGTGAGGTGATCTTCTCCAAAGTCTCCTTTCAGTGTCCCTGCAACCACGACCAGAACTTTGCCTACAGGCTAACTTTCATGCTCGGCCCGGCTGCGGTGCTTCTGATTATCGGCCTGTTCTTCAGCACCAGCATGTGGAGGCTCTTCACCGGGTGCTGTTTGCGCCCTTTGAAACTATGCCCAAAGGGCAACCGCTTAAAGTGCCCCAGGGTGATGCTGAGTATATTCACTGGCGCCTGTGTGGCCCCTTTGATGTGGCTGTGCGCGGCCCTGCTGAACGGAACCTTTTATGAGTGTGCCGTCAGCGGTCTGGACAACAGTCTGGTGGTGGGTCTGTTCTGTGAGAACAAGACGTTCAAGTGCCAGGAGGAACTGTCCCGCGTGCCCTGCGACAAACTGTCCAAACTACACAGTGATGAACGCAAGGAGCTGCTGCTAATGCTCAGGGCACAGTCACAGGTAAGCACTGCTCTATTCTCTGTGTCTGTCTGTCTGTCTGTCTGTTGAGCTTGAGAGAGAAGCTACTTCAGTAGTGCCGATCCCCAGACACACCGCCATGAAACTAATAATGTTGCTTTTTTATTATTTTTATCACTTGCCTTGGCGCATTCATGTTTTGACTATTCCTCTCTAGTATCTCTGTATGTGTAGCAGCAACAAGAGTTGATGCATATAGGAAGTGGGGTCGGGTGTCTCTATACAAAACGGGTAGTTGTCTTCTATTGTTCTGTAGCTTACACACCAATCAGCAGTTGATGGGTTTCACCAGGTGCTGTTGTGGCGTTCAGTGCAAGCCCCCAGAACCACGGTAGAACAGTGAAGCTGCCGTCACCTGGTGGTCAAATCTGGTTTTGCAATACTTCCCCATTTAAAACGCCTCTGCGCATGCTTCTACCGTTTGAAATCCTAGTGCGCCTGCTCTGTACTCAAGTCTTCTGCATTTGGGCAACAACATTTGGTGCTCAAATCAAGAAAAATGAGGAAGTAGAGCGTAGGAGCTTCAAACGCTGGTGAGCAACTTTCATTGAAATGAATAGCTGGGGGCGGGGCAGTCCGTTCTCTAGATATATTATAACTCTATGGTTCAGTGAGAATGAGCCATTCACACAGTCAGGCACAGAGCAGACAGAGAGACGGTGCTCAGAGCGGCCAATACCCAATACACAAATGTGTAGGCTAGATACCCAGACTGAATCGTGAGGGGGCGCAGTAACCTTTTAATAAACAGGCGACAGCGCCACTGGCTCCACGCCCCTTTTTGCTAAAAGGTTGAACCGTGTGTTGTAGAAACGCTAAGGGGGTGGGGGGTGTTCTCCAGAAGTCAGCTCGTCTTCTATGGAAGCATGTTGCGCCCCAAAAATAGCAAATCTACAAGCTCACAACCCGTCGCAGCGCAACTTGTTGTGAGCTAGTTTCGGTTATTAGTTGGTTATTAATATTAGTTATTAGTTAGATTAAAGAGTATTCTCTTTATGTGATCGTGTGCACTTATATATTTCTATGCATCCACAGATCCTGGGCTGGGGTCTCCTCATTATAGCTGCCGCCGTTGGGCTCGTTGGCACTTGCTACACGAGCTGCTGCTCCAAGGTGAGCTACCTGCAGCGCACATTCTGGAAGCGCTATGTGCAGAAGGAGAAGAAGCACTTTGACGACTTCACGGTGAAATATGCCACCAAGTTGGCCGAAAGAAACCTGACGAGCTTCTTTGACCAGAAGGACCCTGAGAAATTCCCCTTCCCTGACCAGGAAGCGTGGGAGAAGATCTCAGCTCTCTGTACCTTCACTTCTGGTGATGGCATGACGTACTACAGCACCCTGGACAAGTATGTTGGGGAAAAGGGGAAAGACAGGCCTGAGGGGAAAGATAGACCTGAAGGTAAAGACAGACTGGATCTGGAGAGTGGCATGGAGATGTCTTTGAGATCAACATGAGAGCACAAACAGCCATTTTTACTTTTTGATTTAGATTTTTTTTTTTTTTACCAAGGAGTCATTGCCATTGCCGTATTGTGTAAGGCAGTGGTTCTCAAACTCTTTCATGTCAAGGACCCCCAAATTGAGACTTATTAGCCCGCGGACCCCCATTTGAAAAGATATGCCAGGGACCCCCATAAGAGAAGATTTTTTACGTCTCTAGCAGTGATTCTCAACTCAAGTTTTAATTTCAAGGACCCCCCAGTTTGACATGCATTAGAGGCTACGGACCCCCATTTAATAGCATTTATATCTCTGGGACCCCAATTCATATTGTGAAATCAATGTTAATTTAACTCTGAGAGTGTACAAATGGACCCCACTTTGAGAACCATGGGTGTAAGGGATGGAATATTTTCTGGTCCACGGAGGAGGGGAAATTGCTTGCTTACAGAAAATCTCTTACATCTTTGGTCAGATGGCCTCTACCCACTCAGCTATGGCCTTTGGAAGTGGTCAGGGACCACTGTTTTGCTTTGGGTAGTTTTTGAAAGTCAATAAAATATTGTCTCTGAATCTGGCATATTCTTAAGTTGAAAACTGACCAAGTGCATGACATTGAATCTGCCCCCAACTAAACAATTGTGTCCTTTTTTTGTAATACATGTTTTTTTTTGTGTTATCCTTTTAGCATTATTGTATAACTGTACCTCTGTACCTTTTGAAAACTGTTAATAAAGTATTCAGTGAATCAATTTGACCACAATGGAACAGAGCCTTAATTAGTATAAAATTGGTAAGACCTGTGATGGAAGAAAGGAAGAGGCCCAAATTCTTTCCAATATGGCTGCTGCATAGAGCCTATAGAGCACCGAAGTCTGACGTAATTTACACGTCCTTCCTGGGTCGCGGTCCCCCCCCCCCCCCCCAAATCTGAATTCCCATAGACGTATTTAATATCGCGTCAAACAAGAACTGTGTTCCAAAAATAAACAAATGATCCCGGCGGTTTGACTCATATGGATATGAAGCATCAACTGACGGTGAGAAAACGCTAATGTTACGTCAGAAACAGACTGTATCAAATATGAGTGACTGACTATCATAAACGATACAGAGCCACGTCCCTGACAATATCGGCGAGACAGTTTGTTTATTTTTGGACCACAATTCTTGGGTATAAGAAGACCCAATGTTTTTCTCCATAGAGAAATTACTTTACAACCCAGGGGATGAACGAGTGACGTCAGGACTTCTGTACTCTATTGGGAGTGGGACATGCATATGATTTTCATGTGGCCATAGTTGGTAAGTGTGTGTTATATAAAAGCAATACCTCACTCCAGGCCATGCGTCGAGCCAAACACCACCGTAGCATGGCTGACGACCTGTCGTGAGTTATTGCAACAGTGAATGTGTCTCTCTTCATTACCCAGGTCCTTGATGATTGACAGGGCCTCCCAGGAGATGATGGCCCCGCCTCCATCGTCCATGGCGCCCTGGCCCACATCCCAGCTGTCCAAATGGCCGCTCAGTAACACAACCTTACAGGACAGCACACACACACACACACACACACACACACACACACACACAGTGGAGGAGGGAGGGTGAGAGATGCTCTCTAGGTGTGGAGTAGGTGTCCATGGCAACGCTGCTTCATGTACATTACAGAGGGAAAGCATCTGTGTATACAGTACCTAGCCTAGCGCTAAGGTAAAAGTGCGATATATCAGCAACCTACTTTCTTAAAGGGTCTACACCATGAATTTTAACTTTTTCTTCATTTTTGTGTGTTTTTGGTCTCCCCCACCTCTCTTCTGTTCCAACAAATACCCGACTTCGAGCATGCAGGCTTTCATAGGCTATCTGTGGTTTTTATGTAAATTGGTCTGAAAACAGTCCGTCAGATTTGTTCCCCCACCCTACGTCACGTCTGGGAACAATTCCTCCAGTTTTTCAGTTCTAACCAAAAAAAAAAAAAAAAAAAAAAAAAAAAGAATTTTTAAAATGTTTTCTTTTTTTTCTTTTTTTTACTTTTTCCACACAGAACCAGGACATAACATGCATACAAACTGGCTCAATAGCGCCCCGTGCCAAACAGGACAATGTGGTATTGCAGGTGAAAGTGCTTTATAAGCCAGAGAGAAGTTAGTTGGAATGAGTATATCTGAGGCTTGATTTAGGCTCAAACCTTTTGAAAAACGTTTGAGGGACATAAACAATATGATATCAAATATTATTATTATTTTTTAAATTCATGGTGTAGCTCCTTTAAACAGATGAGACAAATAGGAAAATCAAATAAGCAAGAGCTAAAACAAATAAGTGTATCAAATAAACAAGATCCAATAAAACAAGAGCTCGTACAAATAATTGGCAGCAAGTAGGCAAGGCTAAGAGGAAGGGTCAGGGTAGTGTTTCCTGAAGAGGTGGGTTTTCAGCCTGCTTTGTACTAAGTGTGACACTTTTTTTTTGGCAAAATAGGAATGTCAGGGTTAATGTGGTTAACGTTCATTTGAATTCAATTGTAATATAATCAAATATAAATATCAAACAAATCAGACAGTCTATTGTTTTTTGGATGAGGGCCCACTTTAAGATCTTGAAAGCGTTCGCGGCCCACCCATCTACCACTTAACACGGCAGCCGTTCAGCTGCTGTGTTAAGTTCTCAGATGGGTGGCCCACATGCATTTTCAGAGCATGTTTATTTTAATGATTAAAATAATTTATCATTAAAATATTTATCGGTATCACAATGACATTTTTTTTTTCCGGTTTTAAAGAAAAAGTACCACGATTTAGTTTTCATATCGGCTTGTATCTCTGCTATTTTTCAGCTATTTTTGAATAGCAAAAAGTATGAAATAATGGTTAAAGTGGTTACAATCTAAAATGACAGATGCTTTCCCGGTCTTAATGGGTTAAATGCTCCCCTCTGTTACAAATCAAACCTTGGCATTTCCGATCTGATAACGTTTACATTTGAGACAGAGGCTAAATATACGGAATAGCCCAAAGCCATGCTGTAAATAGAAGAACTACATATGTCATGTTTCAAAAACACTACAGGAGAGAAAATGTATTTTGCACATTCAAAATCTATTGTGGAAACATATTTCCAAGGTCCAAAACACATTAGAAGATACTATAATAATATATTAATGTTCATTCAGAGAACACATTCATGAACTGTTGAGGTGTGTCATCTGCCGCCACAAGATGCCACCCTGCAGTTATGAAAGGCATACATATGGATATAAATCATGTAGAATCCTGAGTGATGAGCAGGCGGTTCCACATCTGCTTTTAGAGGAAAATATCCCCTAAAGATAACATGGAAGGAAGACATTTCAGAAGAAACCGCAGTCTTCTTAGGAAGACAAATAGTTCTTTGTTCCGTAAAGTAGCTTCCTCAATTTGATCATCAGTGATTTTATCTTCCCCTCAGTTGCCAATCGTTGATCTTTCTTATGGGTTCTCTTATCTTTTTGTTACTAGGAGTGAAACAATTAAAATAATCAATTATAGTGAGAAAATTAATCAAGTAATCGAATAATCAATTTAGTGATTTCATGTACACACTGTTCATAACTTCACCAAAATGGGAATGTCTGTCTTTGTTCCATAAAATTACAAAAGTAAATTTTTGGACTGTGGGGTTATCATATTAAATCACTTTCAAGGCGGTTTGGGTTCAGATAACTTGTGATGCGCATGTGCCATCATTTTGTATTTTATTACCTTTACTGTCTTTTTATGGTCTAAATTATTCACATAATGTAGGTTAACCACTTAAAACACTAGCATCCCTATTCTGGGATCAGACATTTCACGAAATAGCAGATCTACAAAATCCCAACGCATAACAATGTGGTGCGTCGTGAGCTTGCAGATAGGCTATTTTTGGCAAAGAGATTTGGTGTAGAGGGGGAAAAAAGAGCGGACCAGGTGAACCTAAGTATATTGGTTTTATGTGGTTAATTGAATAACTTGATTTTGTTTTAAACAAATGTATAACTAGTGAAATAATAACTAGTAGCAGCCCTCATGTTTTCTTTTGATGATCCTACGTGCCGAGTTATAATGTATTAATTAAATAATTAATCGCAAAGTATATGGCTTAAATGATCCCCTCTATTTGTTTGTTTTTTACAAATCAAACCTGGCGTTTTCTGATCTGATAATGTTTTTAATTCGAGACAGTGCCTTAAGCACGATGCCAAAAACACAATTAAATAATTAATCACAATTATCTGTGTGACAATTAAATCATCAACTAAAATTGTCATGATCGTGACTGACCAATCCATCACTAGGCCCCCTGTCTGCATTATTATAGAATCAATAAACCAGTGTTCTACCTCCTCTGACCAGGGGCCTCCATCACTACTGGACCCCCTGTCTTTATTAGAAAACATGTGACCTCTATCATCACTCACTGCTGCCAGGGAAACGTTGACAGTGACAGCGTGTCATCATGACCCGACGTTCATCTGCGCTTTGGCACTTCTTTGTTCCAGTGATTCAATTTCCTCATTCTTAAGTTCTGCTTCTGGGAGATGAGGTCTTAGATTACACAACAACGGGAAACAATCCAATCTCAAATAGCAACAAATACCAGGGCTGTCACGATCAGGACATTTTAGCTGATGATTAATTGCAATGATTTATCTGTGTTTTTGGCATTCAACAAAGGAACACGTAAATACAAATTACATTTCTGTTTGCCTTTTAGGCTTTGTGAACATAAAATATATCTAGTACCAATAATCAAAATAAATGGCCAAAACTATATAATAATGTTATTATACTTTCAAATCTACAAGCTCACAACACGGCAAGATGCCACGCATTGTGAGCTTGTTCCCGTGGAATGGTTAACTTGTTCGACTGAATCAGCCAAACCCTATAAAAAAAGTATTTTGGTATTAAAAGTTACATTTCTGGCCTTCTCTACCCTTCGCTGTCGTTTATTTTGTCAGACACTGAAAGATTTATGTATTGCATGTATGTATTTTGGCAACTTCAGTCGACTGCAAGATTCTCTTTTACAGCCAACACCCTCACATTCACATGTGAAATTACAAGCCAGTACAAGCCAGTAAAACCCAGTTTAATCCAGTGTAACCCAGTACGAGTCAGTATAACCCAGTACAAGCCAGTGAAGGTCCCAGCAGGTTCGATTCCAGGTACAGCAATGTGTCGAAGTGTCCTTGAGCAAGACAATGAACCCCTAGCTGCTCCCCGAGCACCGTACTAATGGCTGCTCACTGCTCCTAGTAGTTATAGCATAAATGGGCAACTGGCAGCCGGGGGCCACATGCGCCCCCCACCTTCACTTAATGTGGCCCGCAGGTTAATATTGGAATAGTGATATATTATTGATTTCAGCTGTTACAATTCCAAACATGACCCGCTATACTTATTACTTCAGTCTATATTAGTGGCTTAATGACTAGTATTACAATTCTATTGTCTTTTTTATGTCCAATGTGTTTGTATTTAAGTTCATAAAGTTAACATAAGTATAACTAAATGCATTTGAAATTAAATGAAAATGTAACTTTTCAGGATTCCAATTCAAAAAGTAGCAAAATAGCCGATCTACAAGCTCAAAACGCGTTGTGGTTTTGAGCTTGTAGATCGGCTATTTTTGCTACTTTTGTGTGACATAGAATGGCGAAATACGGCATTCATTTAAGAAAAAAGTTAAAATGTGGAGTTAAGAGGTTTCTGTACAGTACGTGCAATGTGGCCCTCTGGAGTGAGTGTGGAAATATAGTGGCCCTCTCCATCATCAAAGTTGCCCACCCCTGAGTTATAAGATGGGTAAATGCAGAGGACAACTTTCGCATATTTTATTGTAAGAGTAACCGAGTACAACACAGTGTAACCCAGTACAACCCAGTACAAACCAGTACAACCCAGTACAACCCCAGTCCTCTAGTGTTGGCACAGGCTCAGTCATTTCCCACACCCACCATTTCCAGCAGGATGTCCAGCGATATGAACCATTAAGTTTCCCATCACCAAGTTTGGCAAAACACGCTATGCGAGGCTATAGGTCAGCAGCAGTGGCCCCCTCCCCCAACTGCATGACTCACTGTCATGTTAACGCTCCTGAAAAGAAACAGGCTCATCTCACTACAAAACACCCACGCTGGAGTCTATACGGAACCGGTACACCCACCTAGCGTGACTCATACATCACGCTGTTGAAATCTAATGAGTCTTAATCAGCAGGCTTTGCGCTGTGCAGGCAACATGATGAGGTCATGTTGGACGGATGCGCAGGAGGCTGATGAAGCCAACTGCGTGTCCATCATCGACATGATCTTAAAATACTTTCGTTTTTTTCTGGTGTGGGAAAATAAAACTTGGGGAGTTTGCAGTATATCATCTGAGGTTTTTTATGTCATCATGTGGTCAACTTCCTCTATAAAGTACTTCTCTGTACCAGCAGTGATATTTTGCATTCCTAAAATAACAGGACAAACTAAGATTTATCATTTTGAAATCACCCTAACCAAAACTACATCCCTTGCCTCTCTTAGCCCTTATTGTCATTATCATTATTACTAGATTATTATTACAAGGCCTAGATAAACCGTGAAGCCGACGGTTTGGGTTAGCCAATCAGGGAAGCCAATGCATACTATCTCCCAAACACACAAGAGAAATTGTGCGTCCCTCTCAGAGAGATACAGATATTTGTGCTTTTTCGGCTCTCGGAAACCGGTGCCACTCTGCACTTTACACCTCGGGGTAATATGAGACTCACACGCCAGGTTTGAGACCGTTTGGTCAGACACTTTCCGAGTTAAGCCGGACAGGATGACAGACAGACGGTTTTGTGAATTAATAGAAGGATTAAAGAAATCCGACTATGTATTTGTTTTTTAGAAGAAATACATACAAGTTTCCAGGGTGTGATATTGGGTGCATGAATAAGGTCTGACTTTATTTTGCCCTATATTTCAAAATATACAGTGATCAGCCAAATATTTTTTCTTTTCTTCTTTTTGTACTGTAGTGTACATTCTGATTGCAAGAATGTTAATGATAAAGTTTGGTTGTGATGTAGAAATAGCCAAGCCGAGCCTGGCTATTTCAAAAGAAAGCCTTTTTTCAAAAGAAATGTTGCTACGGCAACAGCAAATTCTACAGTGACTGACTTCATAATTATATTTCCCCCAGAAATGAAAGTGAACTCCCAGTGTAATCATCTTTCCATAGAAACTTTAAATAGTGATGGTTGACGAAAAGTAATATTTAGTGTTCCAATGTCCTCATTTCCAACTGAAACCCACACACAGTCACACACACACACACACACACACACACACACACACACACACACACACACACACACACACACACACACACACACACACACACACACACACACACACACACACACACACAGCTTTCCTACAGTACTGTCTGTCTCCCTCTCAGATTTCTTACTGCCTATCTCACCAAGACTGTCTCACAGCTTTCTTACTGTCTGTCTGTCTGTCTGTCTGTCTGTCTGTCTCTCCTAAACTGTCTCCCTCTCAGCTTTCCTATAGTACACTGTGAATATTTTTTTTTATTTTGACCAATCTGTATAGTAGAATATGTTAATACAATATAAATAACTCAACTGCGGTGGTTGTATTTGGTGTCCCTGCTCTTTTATAGTGAAATGTAGATCCTGTGGTCTGGTTTGATCAGTAGTAAAGATGTCATCACGGAAGGACATGAGGACATGAAAGTTACATAGTGCAGCTTTAATCACTTAACCCATTCAATCCGAGAACCATCTCTGTCATTTTAGATTTCTTTGGCTATTCAAAAATAGCAGATCTACAAGCTCATGAGCTTGTAGATCTGTATTTTTGAAAAAAAAAAACGTGAAAATCATATATTTCAAGCAAACATTTGTACCTCAAATCTTTGCTTCTGGGGGGGTCCCCGGAACAAAATATTTTACAAATGTATAAAAAATATATATTCAAAGATAAGGTCTCTCGGTGTGGACTTGAGACTTGGACTTGAGACTCGACTTGGACTCGAGTCACAAATTTGATGACTTTAGATTTACAACAAACACTTGTGACTTGACTTGAGACTTCTTTTCAAGTCACTTGATACCTTCCAACAAGCTTAGGACTTGTTTGAGACTCAAAACAAAAAGGTTGAGGACTTGGACTTTACTTGGGACTTGTCAGTCTTGACTCGGTACTCGAGAGCAAAGCAAAACTGTGACTTTGTCCTATAGTGAAACGGACCTGAGTTGCAACTGTGCCACTTTCACAGTACACAAAATCTCTTCACCAAAAATAGCCGATCTAAATAGCCACGTTGTGTTGTGAGCTTGTAGATCGGCTATTTTTTTCGGCAAATGTTCCCCCCCAGAATATGGATGCTGGGGTCTAAAAGTGGTTAAATGAACTATTTCCAGCAGAGGCTGGCCTTACTTAGTGCTTCTTTGGAAAGATTACGTCACATGCTGTAGGTAGACTAAACAGCTGTAGGAATGTGTACAGTCAGCAGGGTAGTGCCAGCGTTTCCCCCAACGCTCAGCAGGGTAAGAGGCTCAAGACTTGTATTTGGTTACATCTCATATATATACGAGTTACACACGGTTCGGATCCTCAACATTGTAGCAACAATCACAACAATAACAAGTTCAACCATTTGTGACGATATTCGTCACATTCATTTCACAAAATCCTGACTCAAAAGATGTAAGCCTGTGTGTTGTTTTAACCCTTTAAGACCTGAAGCCGATTCTACATGTCTCCTAAATCCCAACAGTTTTCTGAAAAACGTAAGTTTCTATATCAGTGGTTCTCAAACCTTTTCATGTCAAGGACCCCCAAGATTATATGTATTTGGCCGCAGACCCCCATCAAAATATCTTGTTCCAGGGACCCCCCAGAAGCGAAGATTTGAGTTAAAAATGTTCGCTTTAAAAATATATATATTCAAAGATTTGCACACATTTTCACGATTTTTCAAAAATAGCAGATATACAAGCTCATAGCGCGGCACTCGGTGCCGCGCTATGAGCTTGTATATCTGCTATTTTTGAATAGCCCAAAGTGTAAAATAATGCTTTTTAGCTCAAATCTAAAAATGACACAATTTCAGGTCTTAATGGGTTAAGACTGTTGTTGTTGCCACTCCCGTCTCGCCCATTTTCTCACAAAATAAAAGAGCACGGCATCAGTGGGGGAGAGGGAGAAAGAAAAAGAAAAATAGAAAGAGAGAAAGAGAGAAAGAGAGAGGGAGAGAGAGGGAGAGAGCGCAATACTTGCTATACAATCAAAATTGGTAAAGTGAAACATTTTGTAGTTGTAGTAGTGTCTCAGTTATATAACTGAGACACTTGAGAGCAGGTTGGGGGGGGGGGGGGGGAAACACACGTGTGTAAGTTTGCGTGTGCACAACAGGTCTGGCCCTCACAAAGCTGCTTTGAACCAGTCTGTCCCATGACATAACATCAGTTTGACACCCCTGCTCTACACTGTCTCTCTAAATAAGTAAAACATATTTCTAAATATGAATTAAGTTTCATGAAAACCCTCCTGTTTGAATTATTTAGTTTGTTCCATCACCCTGCCATGCATGGCTGTGGGCAGAGTGATGATCATCTTGGGGAAAAGACAAGCAGAGCTGCAACTATCATTTTTTTACTCCATCGATTACCTTTTTGATTAATCCAATAATCTTGAAGCGTGTTTTAGTAAAAAATTGTATATCAATACAGTATATCAACAAATCAACGCGAGAAATGTGATTTTCTTTTAACCCATTGAGACCTGAAGCCGATTCTACAAAATGTCTTAACTGTTTTCTGAAAAACCTATGTTTCTACAGTATATCAGTGGTGCTCAAACTTTTTCATGTCAAGGACCCCCAAAATGATATTTATTTGGCCGCGGACCCCCATCTCAAAAAACGTTGTTCCAGGGACCCCCAGAAGCAAAGATTTGAGTTAAAAATGTTCGCTTTAAAAGAATATAAATATATTAATTTGGACACATTTTCTTGATTTTTCAAAAATAGCAGATCTACAAGCTCGTAGCGCGGCACCGAGTGCGCTTGAAGATCTGCGTACAAGCGTACCTGTTCAGGATGCTGCCAGCCTCTGATCTCAGCCACCGTGTTGAAGGAGTCGGCGTCAGGGAGGGTGGTGGCTCCCATGGTGAGCCGGACCACCACGGCGAGTCCTCGGTGGGCCATGCGGCTCATCATCTGTGCATCCTCCACTGTGATGCAGGCTGTAGGGATACGCTTCACTCCATCCTGGTAGTCCTGCCAGCCTGTATGCGGACTGAAGACAATTATGAACGACCACACCCGAGTTGGCTTTACTTGGTGTGCTCTTTTTTCCCTCTACACCAATGTTTTATTGCGTATAGATATTTTGCTTACTCGCACTACAAAATTGCTTTAAAAGAGACAGTTCTCCCAAAAATCGATTTTCTATCGATTAGTCACTCATGGAGACTTGAATTCATGATTTCTTTTTCTTTTTGTCGCATTCCTAAGCCAGAGACACACAAGACACAAAGGAGACTCTTTGTGTCTCCTACCGGAACCACTGTCGGTCATCAAATTATTGGCTTAGGAATGCGACAAAAACAAAAAAAATATCCATGACTTAAAGTCTCCATGGGGTGACTAATCGATAGAAAAAAATGTCATTTTGGGGGTGAACTATCCCTTTAATGCATATACATATATGATTAATACGAGGCCACAAAGGAACAGGCCAGATAAATAGCACTTTGGGGTAAATAGATGCTGTTACTGTACATCTGTTGCTGTTACTTCTCTTTAGAAATACTCAAGGGGAAAAAAACTGAAGCGATGCATTTATGTAAATGTCAGACAAAATGATGATTGCAGCAAAGTGGAAAATTGGAAGTGATGAGCTCTGGCAAACGTTAAGACAGGTTTGACCTTATGTTGACCTGCGCTTAGAATGCGTTTGAAAGTGGAAGTTGTTGTGTACGCACACACACTGCAAAACACACTGCTCCACCAGGACAGGATGCTGCTCAGACATCAGCCTACGCACTGCAGCACCTGGCATACAGAAGCCAGCAACTTACTTGAGGTTTTCATTATTTTTGAAAGATTTTGAAAGTGAAGGTGGTTAAAGCAGCACTATGTAAAAAAAAAAACATACAATGTAATTTTGTCCAATCTGTATGGTAGAGTATGTTAATACAATAACTTATACAATTGGGTGGTTGTATTTTGTCTCCCTGCTCTTCTATTGAAGAAGAGCAGGGACTTTTACTTGTAACAGAGTATTTCTACATTGCAGTATTGATACTTTTACTTAAATAAAACATTTGAGTACTTTTTCCACCACTGACAGGAGTTAGACTACAGCTAAGAGCAAGTGTCAAGAGCCATTGATCATTGATTTGAATCAGCTGTGTGGAGTGGAAAGAGTGACAACAGGAAGTGATGCCCAAAGTTCATGGCTCATGGGACACTGGAAACTTGTGGATAATACCACATTTTAGCTGAGGACCCCCTGGAACCCCAACAAGGAGCCCTGGGGGACCCCACTTTGAGAACCACTGTAGGTACTAAACAGGTAGGTGAAGACAGAGAGACAGATACCTGTTGATGGAGAATGGGGTGATAGAACGGATGAGCGTGGCGACAGCTCCTAGCTTGGCGGCCTCAGAGGCGCCGAAGGCCCGGTACGCCACCGTCTCTCCATAGCTGACGAACGGCTGGTTGAACACAACGATCCTCCCCACCGCCTCGTCGGCTCTACGCTTCAACTCCTCAAAGGACTCCACCACCAACACCTCAGCCTCTATACCTGGGGAGGGGTTATTGTTGAGTTGGGCGCTAGTTTTCAAGAGTTGGTTGTTCACACCAAGCACTATAATTACCGTATAACTATAAAGATATATGGTTATACGGTGGAGTCCACACCACAAGTACAGTATAACAAAGACAATGGTGAACGATATAGTGATTGTTGTGAGCGGCCCTTTATTCAGTGTCCATCCCTTTGTGTTTTTGTGCCGTGTTCTAATGGGACAAATTGCCTTTGCTCAGGCCGGTATTACATCGAATCTAACCATTAATTCGTGTCAGTCTACAAAGATAATGTCACTATTCATTTAACCACTTAAGCCCTATATATACTGTACTTTGCTGTACGAAAAATAGCTGAATTAGCTGGTTGTAGATCGCAGATGTGCTGGTTTAAATGGTTTAAAAGAAACGCCATGGGGGTAATGTGGATAAGAGTATTAATATGATGCAAGTGATGTAGTGTACCTCCAGGAGGGGTTCCTACACTGCTGCCCAGGCCCAGTATGGCCAGACTCTTGTTCCTGGGATGAAGCAGCTGAGCACTCTCTTCTCCTCTCACCCAGTGAGGGATCTTTACCGGTTCTGTTGGCGTTCAGCACATTAAATAAATACACAAGGTTTCATGTACTGTAGCAGGCCACATACTCTGCTTGTTATAGAAATACATAATGTACATACATAAAATTAATTTCACAGAGGTTCAATTCATCCGTTCATCCGTCTGTCCGTCCATTCATCTATCCCAGATGGAGAGAGCCACTATATTTCCACACTCACTCCAGAGGGCCACATTGCATATCGCTCCGTATTTTAACTTTTTTCGCCATTCTATGGCACACAAAAGTAGCAAAAATAGCCGATCTACAAGCTCAAAACGCGTCGCAGTGCGACGCGTTTTGAGCTTGTAGATCTGTTATTTTAGATATTTTTGAATTGGAATCCAGAATTGTTGTTTGCTATTTTTGAATTGGAATCCTGAAAAGTTTTTTTTTTTTTTCAAATGCATTTACCGGTAGTTATACTTATGTTAACTTGAACTTAAATACAAATACGTTGGACATAAAAAAGACAATAGAATTGTTATACTAGTCATTAAGCTACTAATATAGACTGAAGTAATTAAAGCGGGTCATGTTTACATGTTTGGAATTGTAACAGCTGAAATCAATAATATATCAGTAATCCGATATTAACCTGCGGGCCGTATTAAGTGAAGGTGGGGGCCTCCGGGCCGCCAGTTGCCCATGTATGATCTATCCATTCATTCAGTCAGTTATCTATCCATTCATCGATTCATCCTCACCCAGGTGTACATCCAGTCCATCTTGTGTCATGGCGTTGTACATGTATTTGATGGCCATCTCCAGGTTGTGGGAGCCGCTGACTCGGTTCCCGATGGCGTCGGTGAAGTCAGCCAGGCGTGTGTAGGAGCGGTTCTGGGCTGATCCGGACACGGCCAGATCTATGATCTGTTTGGCTACATCGGCATAGCCCGCCACCTCTGCTGCTATATCTGACATTTAACAAACCACAAAGAAGATGGTAAATGATACATTAAAGTGACAATGTCACTCTGCAATTCTTTTTTCTATCTATAAGCTCACAACGCATTGTAATGCGACGCAGATCGGCTATTATAACGATTTTTGAAAGAATCTTTAAATATCACTATGATAGTGGTAATAGATTTATTTTACACTTTTAATATTTGTGATATTACTTTGTCTTACAGGACTGTGTGAGCATATGTTGCTTTTAAATGTGCTTTATAAATAAACTGACTGGACATGACTAGTAGTAGGCTAACAATAAGGAATTATTGGTGTCGGGCAGAAACCCCTTATCTCAATATTCTAACTTTTTGTGCTTTTTGGTAAATTAACGCCCTACTTCATACTACAGCATCACACAAAGGCATCAAAAGTAACAGATATACAAGCTCGAAACGTGCCGTTTCGAGCTTGTAGATCTGCTACTTTTGCTTTTTTTTTAATTTAAATTCTGAAAAGTAACAGTTTTTGTAACAGGTTGGGAATCGCTGGCCTAAATTATTAGTCTACTAGTCCATTGGGGTCCCTAGGGGTCCTTGAGGGAGTTCCAGGGGGTCCCCAGCTAAATGATAGATTAGGAACCAAATGGACCCTTATGGGTCTGTAACATAGGGGGTCCGCGGGCTAATAAGTCTCAATTTGGGGGTCCTTGACATGAAAAAGTTTGAGAACCACTGCACTAGTCGACCACTAGTCGGCGCTGTAGGCAGCAGTCAACTAGTCGTGGACAAGCTCCGTGCTAAATATACAGTGCTAGTGTATTGTGCATGTGTTTAATTCTGTCGTCATGGCAACTGCTGGCAGGGCAGTTGCCATTTATAAATTGTGGTTTACAAAGTGTGGCCTACAGTACATGGTGTGAAATGCCACACTAGAATGCCTGAACTTCCTGCTTTACAAAATACTATTTTCATTGTTATGTAGAACTGTCCTCTCTGTGCATATTTATTACATGATCGGTAAAAGGTGACTACTCGACTACTATTATGAACAACATGTAGGTGTGGTATGTGCTCCATACTTCATTACATTTACAATAAGGCTGCAGCAGTTGAACAAATGGCTTTAATCGATTATCAAAAATAAAATAATGGATGTTAATTAAATAATGTTTTTTTTATGGACAATGCAACGGTTAACCACGTTTGACCCAGCAGCATCACTATTTTGGACATTGTCATGGCAAAACAAATAATAATAATACAAATAGCAGATCTACAAGCTCCGTTGTGATAATCAGACTAACTGATTTAGTCAATTATAAACAATCTATTAAGAAATGTTTACATCAAATTGTTGTTATATAACAGCAATAAGAACTTATTTTTTTTTCTTTTAAAGCGCGAGGCGTAGTGAGCTTGTAGATCTGCTATTTTTGGCAAAGAGCTATAGGTGTAGAGGGAAAAAAGAGCAGACCAGGTAAACAAAAAAGGTTTGATCTGAAACTCAATTTTATACAATATAGAGGGGGTCCCTGCTTCATCTCTCTCTCAACTAGGGGGTCCTTGGGCTGAAAACGTTGAAGACCCCTGTTCTAAGAAAATAATCCATAATTGCAGCCCAACACTAAGGAAGAGAGGGTACCTTTGTGTTGGGGTTGATGGGAGACGACTCTGGACACAGCGGAGTGAGGCAGACACTCACAGACACATGCCATGATGGACAGAGACAGACAAAGAGAGAGAGAGGAGGAGAGAGCTTCTCCGTTCTTCTGGGCCATCTGTGGAAACAGAGGAGAGAATATTGGCAGGTTTAAAAAGTACGGGGATGACAGGTTGATCTGCTGCTGGTATTCATCCAGTGTAGGAAGAAGAAGCGTGTCGATGCAACATACAAAGTTACATCTACAACATGAAGCAAAGGTCAAATAATCCTGAGAGCTGAATTGCAATTATACTTCCTAGCTGCCTTCTCTGTTCATCTACAACTGTATGCCAGTGTTGTGTTACTTATAAGTACTGCTCAACTTTTTTGATTGGCTACTGTTGTAGCCTTAGCCTATCAATAAAAAAAGATTATATTTCAACAGAATTTTGAAGATCTAAACCTGCTTGTTTGCATTGTTTGATGAATGGTGTCGATGTGTGTTTCGATACATTGTGACATTGATGATGATGATGATGATGATGATTAATTGAACTCCAATGGGCTAAAGTCCTTTAGCTCAATGGTTCTCAAAGTGGGTTATGTGGACCAACAGGGGTCCTTGGGGGGGTTCCAGGGGGTCCCTAGCTAAATTAGTAACATTTTTAATACTCTCAAGACTAAGAGTTAAAGATCTATAAGGGTCCATTTGGTTACAACTGACTCCATCATTTAGCTGCAGGACCACCTGGAAACTCCTCAAGGACCACCGGTGGTCCCCGGACCACTGGTTGGGAACCACTGCCCTAGAAGATAGTTGTAGAATTACATACTACATCTAATCTAACAAAAAAAAATCACTGGTAATCCTTGACATGAAACAGTTTGATAAACACTGATCTAGTTGTTGCCTGTATATGACTGGTGGCCTTGATTGATTGATGTACTTTATTTAGTAAGACATGAGAACAACAGTACATGGAAGTACAAATTCACAATACAAGGTCTACTAAACTGGAAGACTCATAAAAGCACAGAGCTTGTTTCAAATGAGTTCCCCATGCACACAAATCATGATGAATAGTCGCCCCATTGCAACTGATGGTGAATCATGTTGAGCTGGCACATTCAGAAGTCACTGTCTATGACTATGACTAAACCACCTACTGTGGATCAGTCATATGACACGTTATTATTATGTCATATGACACGTTTATGTTTCCTTGTTTTGATCCACAATAGCAACGCTGTCCATTGAAATTAAGGAACGGCTTGACGTAGTATGACAGTCATGTTTCAGGGCTAGGCTTAACGTTGCACTGAATTAGGTTCAGTTCACAAGTTCATCGCATTACAGAATGTAACAGAAAACAACTAATGGTGTAATAATATTTACATCACAGAAAGAACTGAGCCGGCGTAAAAGACAACACAGGACTTAACGCGATAACAATCAAGTTATAGCGTTGTTTTCAAACATTATAAATTGCGATTTCCGTAGAATTAAATCAAAAACACAAACCCTCAAGTGAGCTGATGACCTGATGTGACAGAATTATAAAACCATGATCTACTGTACAGCTCTGTCTCCTCTTCTAGAAACAAACACTGTACTTATGAGGAAACTAACGTCGTCAAGTCAGCCAGGAGTAAACAAGACGAGACTTCCAGAAGAACTTCAAAATAAAACTCACCTTGACGACCAGGAGCCAGTTGCACCACCTCACACTAAGTTCAAACTTGGCCTAGTTATAGCTTAACCCATTCAATCCAAAATAGCAGATCTACAAGCTTGTAGCGCGGCACCGAGTGCCGCGCTTATAGATCTGCTATTTTTTGAGTACTCTACCATACAGATTGGACAAATTCATATTTTGTTCATAAACAAAGCAAATAAATAAATTAAACATTTAAATAACCATATAGAAAATTACGTATTTGCCAGTCATGATGGAATTTGGGAAATAAAGTCAACAACAAATGACAGCAAATGTTCGTTTTATAAATATATATTATAAATAATATATATAAATATTGATCGTAATATTGGTCGTAAATACAAATAGAATAGATACTGTATATAAATAATTTCTTCCCCAAAAATAATGTCCACAACTTTTGTTAAAGTAAATAGCAGTGGTGAAAGAAGGCTAGTCTTGTTCTCAGATGTATTATTACGGCAACTGCAAGTAAACGTAGCAATACCAATATAGCAATGTGTAGAAATACTACAGAATAAAGTACTTGAGTAAAATAACAGGTATTGGAATGCATGTTTACGTAATCAAATGAAAAAGTCCCCATGCAGGATGGCCCGTTTTAAAATCATATTATAAGATTATTAGTGATGTACTCATGTGTTCATCACTCATGTTGCCTCTGGTGTGGGGTTGATTTTAATTACTTTATGTGCTGTAGAATACTATAATCTATAATCATGTATCAGTTAATGTATGTTTTGAATTAATTATCTAAATCTGCAATGTATCTAACTAAACCTGTTAAATAACTGTAATAATTACACTATTTGCCTCTGATAGTGGAGTAATTGTGTGGTACAACCATGAACATGGTCCTCCAATATATTACAGTAAGTGAACCACAAAATAAAAGACTGACAAAAATGTACACCATGAAATGTCATTCATCTGGTAAAATGATAGGGTACACAAACTTAGCCACTTTAGGGCATCCCTATGTTGGACATGTCATTACAGCAGAAATAGCTGATCTACAAACTCACAACGTGCAGCGATGCGATGCCTTGTGAGGTTGTAGATCGGCTATTTTCCCCCCGCATGACACAGTTGGATGACAAAGTATAAAACAAGGCTTAAAGCGGCACTATGTAACTTTTCTTTTTATGAATAAAATGTAATTTTGTCCAATCTGTATGGTACATACATAACTTAACATAACTTAACAATTGGGGTGCTCTTCTATTGAGGCATTTAGATCATGTAAAACAGGGGTGGGCAACTTTGATGATGGAGAGGGCCACTATGTATTTCCACACTCACTCCAGAGGGCCAGATTGTATATACTGTCGGGCAGTTCTATGTCACTCAAAAGTAGCAAAAATAGCATCTACAAGCTCAAAACGCATCACAGCGCGACCCGTTTTGAGCTTGTAGATCTGCTATTTTTGAATAGGAATTCAGATTTTTTTAAAGCTATTTTTTAATTGGAATCCTGAAAAGTAACATTTGTATTTCATTTTCAAATGCATTTAGTTATACTGTTAACTTTATGAACTTAAATACAAATACATTGGCCATAAAAAAGACAATATACTTTTAATACTTGTCATTAAGCTACTAATATAGACTGAAGTAATTAAAGGATCATGCTAGCAATTGTAACAGCTGAAATCAATAATATATCAGTACTCCGATATTAATCTTCGGGCCGCATTAAGTGAAGGTGGGGGCCGCATGTGGCCCCCAGGCCGCCAGTTGCCCATGTATGATGTAAAAGGTCATGTCTCACCTACACAGGATCTGACACAAATTTTGACCTGTGATGGTCAAGATTCAATTTATCCCCTGAGCAAGCAGGCATGCTCTATTAGCCCAATGGTAAAATGTTAGCACTTGCGCAGGAAACCTGGTTCAAATCCGGGGTAGAAGAGGAAAGTTACATAGTGTAGCTTTAAGTTGTTAATCTTGGTCCAAAATGCCAGGTCTTGTTTTTCGGCTACAGAAAACACAGTCCTGGAAATAAAAGCATATTGCAAGCTTTGCTAAATACCAGCATGGACATGTGGAATGAGCGCTGCGGCTAACACTGGCTGCATGGCTGCCCAGATTGTTGTTTGAATGACAGAGAAATGAGCAGGTGAAGAAGAGAAGGTTGACGGAGGTCAGATCTAAAGGCACAATGGGTGAGATGATGAGAAGATTGTAGAGGAGTGAGAGTTGTTTGGAACAAAAAGTAAACCAGAGAGAGAGAGGGAGAGGGAGAGGGAGGGAGAGGGAAAGAGGGGAGAGAACAAGAGAAAATTGCAGATCTACAAGATCACAATGCGTTGCATTTCACAGCATGAGACACAACGACACCATCGTACAATAAAGTATAAATTAGGGCTCGAGTGGTCAAACAAACAGCTTCTACAAACAAAGAGAGTAAAAGTAAAGAAAACCCAACATCTGTTTCAGAATTTCTTTTATTCAGCAGTGAGTCCCACAAGATACAACGCTGTTTCAGAAATAACAGGTTTTCTCTAGGTCACCAATGTGTCAGTAACATGAATCTTTACTGGTCTCTCCACCACTGTAGAGGAATGTCTTTGTGAAAACTAAAGCTGTGGTGCATTCATAATTCAGCTCAATTCAATCAACTCAAAATTAGTTGTGTAAAATGTAGAAAGTGCAGTTTATTTATTACTGGTGACAGCATTCATTACATTACGTCAACTTCATTTTTTTTCTCCATTTGAATGTTCCACTTTCAGAATCGACTGAACTTAAGACTTGAATGCAGCCTTGTCAAAAAGGTAAAATAAAAAATAAAATAAAAACCAATGCAGTAGGCACACCAAGGCTTGAAATGTCTAAATACTGTACACTCCAATATATATATATTTTTTTACTAACAGTACAACTATTATGGTCTATTTTATTATAAATTAATACATACTGTATAAATTATAGTATCACCAGCATACAAGCCTAGATACATTTGAGGATCAAAAGAGGAAGTGTGTTTAACAATCACTGGTAAACATTAACATGATTCTGATCTCCAACCAATGAGGAGTATCGAAACCAGAGCCTGAGCTAGGACATTAATTAACCACTGGCGTCCCTATTTTGGGCATATCATTAGGCAACATAAAATAAAATAAAACATGTTGCAGATCTATAAGATCACAAGGCTTTGCATCCCAACACGTTGTGAGCTTGAAGATTGGCTATCTTCGCTATTCATGGCACGACAAAGTATTTAGGGCTGAAGTGGTTAATTAAAGATAACTGAGCATGCACACGTTCACATGTTCTATCCCCTTGTTCAGACTCTAGTGACTTGTTTCTCGTCAGATCGGAGAAGTTTCCCAGGTGTTGTGAACACTCCATTAGGCAGGAAGAGCACATCTGATCGCATGTGATCCAGATCTAACAAGATGTGTTTCAGTGTGAGGGCTAGAATTCAGGAATTGGCTTTCATCTGCCTGCATTGGGATGTTCCACTGTGATAAGATACCTACTGTGCACTGAGAACAGTCATTCCAGTGTTTAAAAAACCCTTATGCAATTCTTTAAAGTCCAAACAAGCCCCAAATCCAAAATGTGCGTGAAGCCTGACATCTCGGTGAAAAACAGAACCGCACTGTTGGTGCCAGGTGATGTCACCATCTATCGAGTACAGCAGATAATGACATCACCTGGCACCAAAACCAGCCTATGCCAGATGACCATTCGGTACCGTGCTCCTCACCTTTAGATGTCAGGTCTCACTTTCTTTCTTTTTTACTGGCTTTGTTATGCAGTATATTTTAGATCGGCCTACAGGTCTAAACCGCCAGATTTATGATGTCATGATTATCTGGTTTACACCAATAGGTTTAACATCCAAGGCACCAAATCACACGTCATTTTAGAAAGATAATTTATCTCTCCAACATGTATGTGACCTTCTCGCCCTTTGTCTTTCACGCTAACCTCATCGGTAGTGGAATTTAACCAGGATCTGCGTCATATAGGACTAATGAACAGCACCATATATCTTGACAGAGGTTAGGTAGTCATTATTACTAGTTTGCGATCAAAGCAACCCCTAGAGAACGCACGCATTGAATACCTGTGATGTAGACAGCTGGTAACTTTAAAACCACATTAAACCTGGCGTCATTATTTTAGGCATGTCATTATAGGCAAAGATTTTCAAAAAACAACAGACATAAAAGCTCACTTCAGTGAGCTTGTAGATCCATTTTTGCCGAATGTCTGCCTATTATGACATACCCGGAACAGGGACACTAGGGTTAATGTGGTTAAAGTACGGTAGATTACATTACAGAGTTTGGGCCATTTCAGGGCAATGTGTGCTAGATTTCGATTTTTCAGCAGGTCTGCAGAGAGGTCACGTCTTGACTCTGGAGACTGCAGAACCATTTGTTTCCCTGTCACTTTGAATTCAAACTCAAAACCACAATAGCTATGTACAGTTCACCGTTAAGACAAAGAGGAATGTGCTTTGGTTCGGGTCCAAAAACATTGGTCACTTTGGGTCATCGAGGCGTTTGGATTATAGTGATCAACCTTGGCTACACTTGTAGACATGAATTGCAGAGGTCTCACTTCGTGCTTGTTGTTGTTGCTTTTGCTTCCACCCCTGGAAGGAACAGTTTAGAGAATCTTCTCCTTTACAATAGTTGATACGTGTGATTTCTAGAATGGCCACGCTTTAGTCGCAGCCATGAACTCGTGTCCCAGAGAATTATGGACCAAAAAAATGTACTCTGACGACTGATTTAGGATAGATTTGACTGACTAATTCAATGGATACAACCGTATCAATAAAATATGACATGAAATAATACAATTTGATACAATTGAGTAAAAAAAATGCCTTGAGGAAATATCTATAAACATATCTTTGAGTACTAAAACACTATTGAAAAGTCATTCTGCAAAAAAGAAAGATATCATAATCGGGCATTGCTACAACAAAATATTCCTTACAAATACGTACCGGTATATAAACACAGTCTGTCAGCATAGAAAATAACAGATGTATCACATTACAAAACAAAGAACAAAACTATTCTTCTAAATATTTAAACATGAAATGTAATAAGGCAAGCTAACAAAATAACAGAAACAATACAGTTTGACCTCAAATAAAGCGAAAAGAATATGTGAACTATTTTAACCACTTAATCCCCATTACTCAGTTGGCCAGAGTTCCCCCAGGGCTCTATTCTAGTTCTAGTCCTTTTTTCCCTCGACACCAAAACAGCTGATCTACAAGCTCACAACGCGCTGCATTGCAACACGCTGTGAGCTTGTAGATCCGCTATTTTTGCCAAATGTTTGCCGCAGAATGGGGACGCTAGGGTTCATGTGGTTCAACTCTTAAGCTCCTTGTGATAACGATCTCTTATCGTACCGTTTCTGTTAAAGCATCTGTCCATCTCTCTTTGGTAAGTTTCGGTCGCCTTCCTCGGGCTGTTGAACCAACGTCCAGCTCTGTCACACAGGACAGTAACATGAACCTATTTCGTCTGGTATGTGGAACCAGGTCCAGCCCAGCACAACACAGCACAACAGAGCACAGCACGGCACAGCCCAGCACAG
This sequence comes from Gymnoscopelus microlampas, assembly GCF_963454915.1. Taxonomy (NCBI): domain Eukaryota; kingdom Metazoa; phylum Chordata; class Actinopteri; order Myctophiformes; family Myctophidae; genus Gymnoscopelus; species Gymnoscopelus microlampas. The sequence goes on from NC_139940.1 coordinate 7,981,338, forward strand.
CTCAGCTTTGGTGCCACAGTAAACACAATGTTCTCGATACTCTTAAAGAAGAGAGGGAAACGTTTGAAATCAGAGGGATAAGTAATATGTTTAGTTTTTTTGGTAGGTTGAGACTGAGCCGTGTATGTCATTGGCACTGGAGACGTTGAGTTGAGACGTCTGTGTCTTTGTCTGTGGTTGTAGATGGTCACAGAGATCTGGAGTTTCTCAACTTTGAATTTTTTACATTGTAAAGCTTGACTGTGGCTTTGGTTTGTTATGTCCTCCTCCTTTGCAAAGACGGAGGAGAGGAGAGGAGAGGAGAGGAGAGGAGAGGAGAGGAGAGGAGAGGAGAGGATTAAAGGGAAAGGAGACGAGGAGAGAAAGGGTGAGGTTTTTGGCTTCTAATGAGAGGAATCATCTTCAGATGTCAAAAGGCCCTGAGAAGAACGGAGAGGAGTCGCCATTGGTCAGCTCAGGCGTAGAACTCCTTGGTGGGTGCTTTCTGATAGGCTGTCGGAGGAACTTTGGTCACTCCCAGGTCGTAGCTGCCTTCGTCCTTCTTCTTCATCCGGTAGGCGAGGAGGAGGAAGAGGCAGAGGGCACAGAGGAAGGCGACCACGCCGCACGCTATGATCGCTGGAGACGGAGACAGAAAACACAACAGCCGAGTTCAGAACAAAGATTTGCGACGAGACGAAACCGTTCTCAGCCTGATTTATACTTTGTTGTAAGACGGTGTCGTGCACCGGAAACAGATGATCTACAAGCTCACAAGGCGTCACGTTCGAGATACGTTGAGCCTGTAGAACAGCTACTTTTGCACAAAACCTTTGGCATGTTGAGATTGGCTATCTTCGCTATTTGTCACACGATAACGTCTGTAGGGCTTCAGTGGTTAACACGGCACTGCGACGCCTGGAGGAGCCGAGAATTGAACCACCGACTTTCCAATTGCCAGAATTATGATGACAGGCATAGGAATGTGATTGTGGTATTATGTGTATGAGCTTGTGTGTTTTGTGTTACGTATTATACTATTGTATGTCGTCTTATCGTCATATGGTGTGGATGACGTGTTGTCTTCCTTTGTAGCTGTGTTGTTTTTTTGTTGTACTACGTCTGACAGCCATTGGCATGCAAGTACTTTCCCCTCGGAGACAATAAAGTCATTGTCATCATCATTGCAGTCACTCCTGTCCTTGTATATGTGCGTGTTATCAGCCAGGAGTGTGTTACCAGCCAGTAGCTATGGCTGATAACAGCTGGAAGAAAAATAAATTTGATATTTTTTGTTGGAAAGGTAAAAAAAGAAAGTGGTCTTTGTCAAGTTAAAGTTTCCTTTTGTTGTTGTTGCTGCTGCTGAATAAAAGACTTGGAGCATTTTAAAGTGAGTTTCGAGCCACCTTGTTTATTCATGATTCTGCTGTTTGCATTTTGGCTCAGCACCAAAAGACGGGGGAGGATGTGCGATATTTTTGTCTTTGACGATAAAAAGAAAAACCTGTGTGACTTTACCTGCCAGGACTTCAGTCCTCTCCCATAGGCTCTCTGAGGTCACGTCTTCCTGCGGAGCGTCCAGGTCCAGCGTTCTACCACCCGCACCTCCTTCCAACTGCACTCCATCTTCTTGGATCACCACGCCTTCTCCGGCCTCTTGGCTTGGAGTGGTTTCACTGGGAGGCGGGCTGGCAGAGGTGGGACTGGTGGCGGCATCGGACCAGTCTGCTGTGGGCTCCCCTGCCGGCACCTGGCACAGAGCCAAGATGAGAGAGAGAGAAACAAAGATATGACGAGCTGGACTGACGTTGCGGATAATGTGTGGTGTGGAATAAGGCTGGGCGATACGACTTCAAATCAATTATTTCAAACTTTTGCCTAGATTACTAATGAATTATTTGGGTTCTTTTTTCTTCAGTGATTCTCCACTACAGTTGGTCTTCATTTTCCAGAAGGTACACTTGTCCGTCTATGTATATATGGGTATGTACATATTAATTTGGGGGTCCTTGACATAAATGTTTTTATTGCCACATATTTCAGACATTTCACAATGTAGGGTCTGAGTTATGTGACACTTTCTATTCGCCAGGGAACTATTCCAGCACTGAAACTGGAGATACAAAATGATGCAGAAGACACAATTAACAAAAGGACAACTCCTTGTTTCTCCTTTGAAGTGAAGTGAGGGAGTTCAGCACCTTGGGCTCTTGTTCTCGACAGAGGGGAAGATGGAGCGTGAGATCGGATTGGGTTTGCTGTACTGCACCCTTGTGACGAAAAGAGAGCTGAACCAGAAGGCTATCGATCTGGCTGGTCAATGTTTGTTCCAAATCTCACCCACAGCATGTCTAGTCTCAGATACAATATCATGATCAGAAAATGTGGGTCATCACCGACAGAACAAGATCGCAGATACAAGTTAGCTGAAATGGGTTTTCACAGGAGGGTGGCTGGCTGCTCCCTAAGGGGGTAAGAAGCTCAGTCATCCGTGAGAGACTTGGAGTAGAGCCACCTGCTCCTTTTGCGTAGAAAAATGCCAGTGAGTTGGTTCAAAGATCTAGTAAGGATGCCTCCTCCCTGATACTCAGGGAGGTTTTCCAGGCCCGCCCAGCCGGCAGGAGGAGACCACGGGGGCCGACCCGAGGACCAGGAGGAGGGATTATCTCCATCCTGGCCAGGGAACGCCTCGGGATCCCCCAGTCAGTGCTGGCTAATGTGGCCAGGGGAAGGGAAGAGGGGCCAGCGATCTAGAACAGGGTTGTCTGTCCGTCTGTCTGTCTGTCTGTCAATTCATATGCACAGTATGTAGGTATGTATGCATGCATGTCCCCACAAAAACAGGCCAACTTGAATTGCCCTACATGCTGTATAACCGATAATAACCAATAATTAATGCAGCCGACTGTCTCAAGGCCTTCTCAATTGCACAGGGAAAGGTCGTTATTAGACTCGTGTCTCTTGTGTTTATGGTTTACCTCCGAGTCTTCCTCCCTCTCTGGAAATACATCTGATGATGATGTCACGGAGTCCTCCACTGTGGTTGGAGGATCCCGGCGGTCCTCCGCTGTGGTTGGTGGGTTTGGAGGAGTGCTCTGTGTCATGCCGGGGTGGGCGGGCGCGGCCTCAAAGATGTCGACCAGGACCTTCGTCAGCGTCTCATCCGTTAGCATTACATCATGCACTGAGGGGGAGGAAGAGCAAATCATAAGCCTCGAACATCAACCATATCACCTCAAAACAAGGTTTCTATAGGACAGGGGAAAATAAGATCATTTACAAGTTCACAGCGTGCTGCAATGTGGCGCACTGAGAGCTTGTAGACCAGCTACTTTCTTTATTTGTTGTTCGGCTAATTATATGGGGTTTAAGTGGTTAAAGAAAAATCAGTAATGATGAATGAGAATATACTGTATATGACAATGTATCTATAGGTCTGTATATGTATGTATAAGAATGGATTAAGACATTATATACACACACATCTACAGCTACAGTATATCTACATATACAGCATATATCTATATATAACTCTGGATTTTGTTACTTATTCAAGAGACAGATCATCCCTGTGTTTATTTCTATTTATCTTTTTCCTTTTAAATGTTGTTTCTTGTGTCTTGCGGGCACATGATGTACAAGAAAATGTAATAAAACATAAATAATATTTGTTTTAATTTAAAAAATCACACCCTGTGTGAAGGTAGCGGCGCCTTTGATACATTTTGTCATCGATATGTGTTTATAATGCGTTTATACGATTAAATAAATATATTGACAATATGTCACGTGAAGCAACCAATCAGAACGTTGACGGGTCTGACCAATCAGAACGTTGACGGGTCTGACCAATCAGAACGTTGACGGGTCTGACCAATCAGAACGTTGACGGGTCTGACCAATCAGAACGTTGACGGGTCTGACCAATCAGAACGTAGTCTCGCGTAGCCAGACCCCACAGAAAATGAAAAACAGCGACTTCTGCTTTTCTGATATTCTGAGGAGTCTGGCAGGAGTATAATGTTAGACTAGAGCGCAGGGAAACACCGGTTTCATGTCTGCCTATAGCGCATCACTTCCGGTTGGTGCGACCATGTTTTCATTCCCACTAACAATATTTCTACACGGAACACTAACACCACTTCTCCCAGAGAACATGGATGGTTTTGGTTATAAGCCCACTTGTTTCTATGATGAAAGAGTAATTTAAAATGTGAATATCTTTCCGTGGTTTTGTCCGCTCCGAGGACGCTATTGTTAAATTAGTTTCGGCTAGTTTCGAGGGGGGGAGGGTGGATCATGGTGGATGGACACGTGAATCCCGCCCACTACATTTGATTGGGTAAAGCGCGGCCCACTTCCTGATCTGAAGGCACGCCCACTTGTATCCAATGCGCACTGGTTAGGACGAACCGCTCCGACAGATTCCACCGCAGGTCGGAATCTGTTCTTGAGAGATTAATCAGAACGTTGACGGTGAACACGGACAAAGTCAGGTATAGAGCAGGATCCGCTCTATACCTAAAGGCTAGCGCCGCTAAAAAGGGGGGGGGAGGGAATAAAACAAATCTAGTGATAACAATAAGAAGAACTGAAAGGCTGAAGGTCTTACAGAAATCCCCTGAGCCCGACCCTGATGCAAAGTCGTCATCATCGCCTTCATCGTCTACGGGGAGGTCCCCCGACGGACGGCCCTCCAGGTACAGGTCATCCGTTTGGGACGAGGGCGACTGGGAAGACACCAGGAGCTGGAGAGATTAAGAAAACATATTAATGTACAGGTGAAGTCATATCAAATTCTAGAACTAGGGTTGGGATCAGAAAACCAGGAGGAATCGTAGGAACCGGATCCAACATTGAGGAAACGGACCCGGTTCCGTCACATTCGGAAGCGATTCCGGGAACCGGTTTAATCACACTGTCAGAGCTGGTTATGTGGACTTCACGTCTGCTATACAATTACAATACCGGTAGTTATCAAACTTTTTAATTTCAAGGACCACCATAGCTCTGAGTTACGGACCTGTAAGGGTCCATTTGGTTCCATTTGTACACTCTCAGAGTAACGGACCTGTAAGGGTCCATTTGGTTCCATTTGTACACAAACAGAGTTACGGACCTGTAAGGGTCCATTTGGTTCCATTTGTACACTCTCAGAGTTACGGACCTGTAAGGGTCCATTTGGTTCCATTTGTACACTCTCAGAGTTACAGACCTGAAAGGGTCCATTTGGAAAAGGGAACCGTTAAGGAATGGGACCGTTTACGAGGGAATCCTTAAGGAAACGGAATTGTTAAGATCCTAAAGGATCCCATGCTAAATACATGACAAATTCTACAACCATGTAAGGGAAGTCTGTTTGTCCCTTCTCTAAACCACCCTGGCCAACGCTCCACACGTCCTAGACGCCTTCCTTCTCCCTCCTGGCTCCCAAGCTGTGCAATAAACTCTGCTTTTAAGTGGCAGTCAGAAGAACTGCACACTCACTCCCCATTTTTCCACCGCAGTCTGAAAACTCACCTACAGTATTTAGACTCCACCGCACCCTCTAGCACTCCTCTCTCCCCGTTGCATCGCTTATCTTTTTGATAGACGCTAGCTATACTATGCAGATATTATGTTGGTTACTTGTTCAGATATTGTGTTACAGTGCAGTAATGTCATTTAGATTTGCTTTTCCTTGACCACAAATATGCTAATGTTATTTAGATAACATGTTGTTGTTTGATGTTTAGCTGGTATCCTCGCAACTTTGAAGCACTACATTGTTCTCGATCGGCACTCGCGTGACCATTTAACGCCGTCGTTTGTTGTCTAAAGATTCGTGTCGTTTACTCTGATCGTGCACTTTTTAAGTCGCTCTGGATAAGAGTGTTTGCTAAATGCCTACATCGTTTAAAATTGCCTTCACACACGCAAGCCTTTTATGTTAATGCAATGACACTTTACCGATCAGAGGTCATGTGGAATAGGAGCTGGTTTTGAAATGCTCAAACTGTCTAATAAAGCTTTGAAAAGCGGAAACGCCGTCCTCCCCGTCTCTCTTTACTGTATTAGTAGTAAGCCTATAGGCCTGTTACTGTAGCGTGAGGCAGCTTGATGTATACTATAAGTACACCCCCTGGACATGGCGCTATTATGTCGCAGGGACCAGTAATGCTGAGTGCCAAGCATTTTTATTGTCTTTGGTATGACCCGGGGATCGAACCCCGACCTCCCAATCTCAGGGCGGACAACTCTAAACCACAAGGTCACTGAGCCGGTCCCTTTACTGTAACTGTCCAGCTGAAACTCTCTCTTTACCGTCTAATAAAGCTTTGAAGAGCTGAAACTCTGTCTCTCTATCTCTCTTTACCGTCTAATAAAGCTTTGGAACGCTGAAACTCTCTCCCTCTTTCTCTACCGTCTAGTCAGTGTCTAATAAAGCAGATGTTCCTCCAGAAATAATATATAATAAAAGCGGGAGGGGGGGGGAGCAGAGTCGGAGAGAGAGAGAGAGAGGGGGGGGGGAGTGAAAAAGTGTGTGTGTGTGTGTGTGTGTGTGTGTGTGTGTGTGTGTGTGTGTGTGTGTGTGTGTGTGTGTGTGTGTGTGTGTGTGTGTGTGTGTGTGTGTGTGTGTGTGTGTGTGTGTGTGTGTGTGTGTGTTACAGCATGTATTCACTACTCCATGTAGGCCTATACTGTAAATGGAGTGTGCATTCTTTCATGTTCATTTGAAGAGCTGTGACAGTCATGTGTGAAGCTAAGCAGAGACAGGGACGATATCTGATGGGGGACGGCTTCAAAGGCAACACACACACACACACACACACACAAACCAGACCGCAGGTGATGCACGTACACACGCACTAATGCACACATTATGTTTTAGTCATTTAGCAGATGCTCCTATTCAGAGTCAAGTGAAATGACAGAATATGGACCTAAGCTGAACCACTTTAACCCCCATCGACACATTTGGGAGCTTGTAGATCTGCTATTTTAGCTATTTCTGAAATATTTTGTAAATGTTCCACCTATAATGACATGCCCAACAATAGGGATTTACGATTTTTTTTGGGCTATTCAAAAATAGCAGATCTACAAGCGAATAAGCTCATAGCGCGGCACTATGAGCTTGTAGATCTGCTATTTTTGAAAAATCGTGAAAATGTGTGCAAATCTTTGAATATACATATTTTTTAAGCGAACGTTTGTAACTCAAATCTTTGCTTCTGGGGATCTCTGGAACAATCGTTTAATTATTTAATATTTATTTTATGTTTTTAATTTTTTATATATTTTTTATATTTTTATACTTTTTATGTTTAAAAAAAAAAGGATTTAGATTTTTTTTTTAATCGGCCTCAGGTCTTAGGTTAAGTTAGAGAACAAGGGTATTCTTAGGTCAACGCAAAAAAATGCCTAAAAAACAAGATGGCGAAGCTCTCACTTTGATTGATTGATCGTGATCACCTCCGTCTGACCCTCAATCTTCACCACGTGCATTATAAGACCTGAGGCCCATTCTACAAATGCCTTCTAAATCAGTTTCTCAAACTTTTTCCTGCCAAGGACCCCCAAATTGATATATATATTTGGCCACGGACCCCCATCTAAAATACAAGATTTTTCTAAAATGTTCAAAAATGTATGAATAGCCAACGCTAAAATCTAAAATGACACAGATGCTTTCCCAGTTTTAATGGGTACAAAAATACAGTGCAATGAATAAACTGCATGAAGGTAAAAAAAAAAAAATCCAACACAAATTCTCACATACGAAAAAGAATAGGCCTATCTTTCAAAAAAAGAAGAGCAAAAACATAAAAAAAAAAAGGATTGCTACGGTTAAGGAAGGACAGCTGAGCTGCAGCGTGGAAAAGCCATTGATGAAAAGAAAGAGAGCGTGTGAAATCCAAGCGGAGACGAAGGAGGAAGGTTTTCCCTCCTCCTGCAGATGTTTACTGTAAGACACAGCTCTGAATACAGCCCATTGAGACCTCAGGTATGTCTGCTATGACAAGCATGCTTCTATTAACACAGGTGCAGAGAGCGGGGGGAGGGGAGGGGGTGCCAAGTGTCTGAGATGTCGGGGCGGAAAACCTATGTATGTGCATAAATGAACTGGGAAAATGATCTGTGTAATATTTTGTGGCGGGAAAGATTTATGTTATTTTCCTTTCAAAAATGTCTTCACATTTTAGATATTTTACCCATTAAATCCGGGGATGTATCTCTGTCATTTTAAGATTTATTTGGCTTTATTATAGCAGTATAAAAAAAAAGCTTGTAGATCTGCTATTTTAGAAAAATCCTGAAAATGTGTGCAAATCTTTGAATAATATATTTATATTTTTTTTTATAGTGAACATTTGTAACTCAAATCTTTGCTTCTGGAGTTCCCTGGAACAAAATATTTGATAAAAAAAAAAATATATATATATATATATATTTAAGAATATAGAAATCGAAAAATGATTCTTTCCCGGTCTAAATGGGTTAAAAAATATATAAACTGTATATAGCAGATGTAAAAGCTCGCAGCGTGGCACGAAGTGACATGCTGTGAGCTTGTAGATCTGCTATTTAATTGAATGGCCAACGTATAAATGCCTTCCAAATCCAATGGATCCAATGTAGTAATTATTTAGTAACAAGCTCTTGTCAATACTTTTCGTTGGTTCAATATTTATAACAGACAGACTACTTTGACTTTAGAAAATGTTCAAAAATTGCTAAAACGAGTGAGCAGATCTACAAAGCTACTGCTACTTTTGAGTGACACTGTAGTTGGATGACGTAGGGCATTAATTTTCAAAAAACATAAAAAGTTGAAATATGGAGAAGGTGGACAAGGTTTCTGCCAGACAGTGACGACAAGAGAGAGAGAGAGAGAAAAGAGAGAGAGACTGTTCCAATAACACAGGTGTTCAGAAGGGAAGAGCGTGTCTTTCCTTTCCTGTAACATATTAAATGTCCATTACCATTACATATTAAGTGAAGATCCATTCAGTGGAAGTATGGCTTAACAGTCAGTTCATAAAATGATATTAACTTCCCCACAGTAACTCTCTGGCATTCCTATTTGGGGCATATTGTTAAAACATGTTCAAATACTTACAAAAAGATTTTGTCGGATGATGTTGCATATAGGTTGTAAGTGGTTAATATCTACTTATCTACCCAAGTAAAGCACTTTTCACGAGAAGAGCTCTAGAGCGTTTATACCTGCCCTTAAAGTTTATTTGACAACAAAACGATTTTGTGTGAATACTTGGCTTGATTTATTTTGCCCGTAACCGTTTTTTTTTCTTCTTCTTTTTCTTTTAAGAAAACCACATCTTGACTTTCATGATTTCTAAACATTTTTTTTGCACAAATCAGATTAAAAATCCACAGTCTTTGAAGCTCAGAAATATGTATGCACACGTACCCGAGTGACAAATAAAGCCCTAGCTCTTGGATCTTGAAATAAGAGCAAATTGGTCAAATCAGTACGTTGTGCCCACCAGACAAGAAGAACAGTTTAAGCTTGTAGTTAAAACCGTGCCGGTATTCCTTTCAAAAAAGGGCAGGAACAGCCCTAAACACACCATCTAGTTAGTCTAAACACCACATAACAACTATATACACATTTCACCCTGTGTCAGAGATGAGTTGGCAGGCGTGAGCACGTGCACACACCCACCCACACACACACCCACAGCTTTGTATTACTATACTTGTGAGGACGTCAACATTTTAGGACAGTAATTTTATGAATGGCATTTTTTTAACACATTTTGCCATTTTTAACCGTAAGCCTAAAGCCGGAAAATAGCAGATCTAAAAGCTCACAACGTGTCGCGCTATAGATCGGCTATTTTCCGGTGCAAGACACTGGCACGCAACCAAGTGTAAATCATGTTTTTAACTATAATTCCAACCCCTAACCCTAACCTCTAAAAGTCTAATCCTAAACCCAACCTGAATCTTTTCTTAATTGTAAACGTAGCTCTAAAAATCTTTTAAAAAATAAATAAATTACCCATTGCATTTCTGATGACCAAAAGAAATGTGTATTTCTCAAATTCTACTATACTTGTGGGGGCGTTTGGTCCTCAGAAGTATAGTAATACAAACACACACAGCAAAAAAATAAATCTTCTCCACCAGCGTAGCAGTCTGTCTTGGCTGTGGACTAGGCAGTGTGTGTGTGTGTGTGTGTGTGTGACCGTGTATGACTGTGTGTGTGTGCGTGTGCGCGCGCGCGTGTAAAAAAATAAAAACACTTTCACTGCCAGGAGGGAAGACTGGAAGGAGGGAAGAGGAAAAGGGGAAAAACATAACAATAAATAAAAGGCAGACAGAAAAAGATGGGCTACGTCAATCTCAGTGGAGATAAACAGAGAAACCTGACCCCCTGACCCCCTGACCCACTCTGCAACGTCCTCAGTCAGACGGGTAAAGTTTGTTTGGAGAAAAAAAACTGATAATATATTCTTACAACAAGCGTTCTTTTAAAAGGCTTTTTTTCTGGATTACGCAACAAGAGTTGGCCGACTGTCAATATTTCACTTGTATGTGTAAAAATATCTTGACATCCGTCATCAGAGAGCTAACAATGAAGTCTTTCCCTCAGCAGCTCATAACATAACATCTCCTCCACAGCAGCTTTCACTGACTGACTTCAGGGTAGGGTTGCAACTAAACCAGGGGTCTTCAACAGGGGGTCCGGGACCCCTAGGGGGTCCTCAGAGTTACTACAGGGGGTCCGCCAAATCTTTGTGTGATAGGATTCCCTATTCTGAGAAGAACTTCAGCCAAAAATAGCAGATCTACAAGCTGCGAGGCGTTGTGAGCTTGTAGATCTGCTATTTTTGGCAAAGAGGTGTAGGTGTAGAGGGAAAAAAGAGAAGACCTAATTTTAAAAAAAAGTTACACCCCTGAACTAAACTATTATTTTCTTACCAATTTATTGTTATCAATGACCTTTTCGAATCAATTAATCGACCCTGTGACACGGTTCACAGGGTCAGCCTGGAACCTGTGTCATCATCGGTCCAGTTGGTTTGAAATGAATCCTTGTAGATCGGCTGTTTTCACAACGTTTGCCTCGTTCTTAGGTAATATTGACAATTGTATAAGGTCTTAAAAGTCCTTAAATTGTAACTTTAGAAATGTGCAGATCCCCTGTATACACTTCTACTGTATGTTGGTTTGCTTACTGTTGAGTGAGAAAACAATGTTGCACATTAAGCTAATCATCTGGGGACGGACCCCCCAAAATAATTTGGGGACCCCCAGTTTTGGGAACCACTGTCCAAACACACTGATCCAACATGGCGTCCCTCTGCCGCCAGGCTGTCACCGCACACACACACACACACACGCACACACGCACACACGCACACACGCAGCCTGGGAAGCTGCAGGAGTGTTGGCTGACTGGGGCGGACGCACGGCGTAATGAGAAGGTTGCTTTGGTCGCGTATATGAATGGTTGGTTGGTTGTTTGGTTCGTACAGGACGAGCGCCGTGCTTCCCATCGCATACGGACAAACACACCGACATGACTTGACTTTTTAAGAAAAAATGTGCTGAATCTCAACACCACAAACTCATCATGACGAGTCGGACAACAAGAGGTCAGCTAATTCACTTCATCTGGAGCAGTTAGGGGTTCAGCGTCTTGCTCAAGGACACTTAACCCCATTAAGGTCTGAGGTTCCTTCCGATTCTACAAAATCCTAACAGTTTTTTTGAAAAACGTATGTTTTCTATATCAGTGTTTCTCAAACTTTTTCATGTCAAGGACCCCCAAAATGATATGTATTTGGCCACGGACCCCCCCATCTCATAAATATGTTGTTCCAGGGACCCCCAGCAGCAAAGATTTGAGTTGAAAATGTTCGCTTTAAAAAACATATATATTCAAAGATTTGAACAAAATGTTCTAGATTTTTCAAAAAATAGCAGATCTACAAGCTCGTAGCGCGGCACTCGGTGCCGCGATATGAGCTTGTAGATCTGCTATTTTTGAATAGCCAAGGAGGAGTAAAATAATGCTTTTTTTTTGCTCAAATCAACCTGAGCCACTGGCGTCTCCACAGTATCTCAGTCTCTCTCAGAGAGCTGTGAGATTACTGTGAGTTTTTTTGGGGGCATTCCTCACATGCACATAAGTCTCTATTGTTAACTATGACCTCGCTGCAATAGACTCCACAGAAAGAGAACCCATAAACCTGGCTAAAAGATAAGAGCAAACTCCACCACTACACACAAAGACTTGTGTTCAAGAGCTGCACATTATAAAATCCCAGCAAAGCCAGGAGCAATGATTAGAATTCTACTATCACATCCTGCCTTTAAATGGTGCTTTACCACAGCTTAAATGGTGCTTAACCATGCACTTAAACTCTACACTAAGTTGACCGGTGCCCCCCAATGGTTTATACTAGAACCCCTACTTTTTCCCCCATCTAGACCAGGGGTCTTCAACGTTTTCAGGACAAGGACCCCCAAGCTGAGAGAGAAATGAAGCAGGGACCCCCACTATGTATTGTATAAAATTGCGTTTTAGATTGAGCTTTTTTTGTTTACTTGGTCTGCTCTTTTTTTCCGCTCTGCACCTATACACCTCTTTGCCGAAAATAGTCCATCTACAAGCTCACAACATAACAGAAGGCGCTGCGAGGCGTTGTGAGCTTGTAGATCGGCTATTTTTGACTAAAGTTCTCCTCAGGAAAAGGGATGCTAGGATTCAAGTGGTTAAAGGTAAAAAATAAAAATCATATCACACAAAGATTTGGCGGACCCCCTGTAGTAACTCTGAGGACCCCCTAGGGGTCCTGGACCCCCTGTTGAAGACCCCTGATGTAGACCATATCTCTTCACCGAACATAACTGATCTAAATGCTCACACAACGCGCTGTGAGCTTGTAGATCGGCTATTTTTGCCCCAGAATAGGACGCCTATAGGCTCCACCATGTGGTTATGCCTTCCATTCACTCAAAACGTTGAAGGCAACCAACCTGCACGATGGCAGCGGTTAAGGGGTCAAGTGTCTTGCTCAAGGGCACTTCAACCTAGTAGTGAAGCCAGCCAGGGATGGAACCGGGAGGTGGTGGGATGCCTCCGCTCCCCCCGAATAGGATTAAAGACGGAAGGCAGCTGCGGTCACGGCCTGAGCGCTCGTTAAGGCATGGACTGTGAATCCTGTGTTCCCCATGCAGCCCCTTATGACCTTGTAGAGCCACACAGTGGGGCCGACTGTCTTTTAGACGTACTAAAGGAGAGAGTTTACACCTGGGGGTTGTTGTTGTGGAAAAATAACTCAGATTTTCACTTAACCCATTAACTCACTGAGTGATTTTACCGCTATGGCGCTGGGTGCCATTATAGTGTTTGACGTGTTTTAGAAAAAATAGTAAAAAAAAAAAAAAAAAGTTTTATTTTTTTTATTTTTTTTTGAAAAACATGTTCAGAACCCAAGATATCATCATCTGAAGATGTGCAGCTCCATCCACTCCTTGTTTAACTTAGAACTGAAAAAGGCTGTATCTCGCTTCCTAAGCACTTTTTGTTTTCTGTGAAAAAAACTCTGGCACTTTTCAGAATCAATTCTGAAATAATTCTGGCAATCCTGGCACTCAGGGACTTAAGACCTGAGGCTTTTTGAAAAACTGTTTTTTGAAAAAAATCCCCAAAAAAATATTTTCAAGATTTTTCAAAAATAGCAGATCTACAAGATCATGGCACGGCACTCGGTGCCGCGCCATGAGCTTGTAGATCTGCTATTTTTGAATAGCCAAAGAAATCTAAAGTGACACAGATGGGTTCCAGGTCTTAATGAGTTAAGTAAAAGTATCAATACTGCAATGGGTAAAAAAAAAAGTAAAAGTCCGGAATTCAAAATTGACTTGAGTAAAAGTAGGAAGTATTATATCAAAATGTACTTAAAGTACCAAAAGTATAAAGTACTCATTATGCAGAATGTCCCATTTCACAAGTTTTCAAATGTATAAAATGTTTTAAAATCTTTTGAAAATAGCAGATCTACAAGCTCACAATGCGTCGCATTTTGGGCAAAGAGACTAGGTAGAGGGTGTCAGAG
>NC_139940.1:7997894-8015394 GCF_963454915.1 Gymnoscopelus microlampas
TTACCTTAAGCTAAAGCCGGAAAATAGCAGATCTACAAGCTCACAACGCGTCTCGATGCGATGCGGTGTGAGCTTGGAGATTGGCAGTTTTTCCGTGCATGACACTGGCACGCAACTAAGTATAAATCATGTTTAACTCTAATTCCAACCCCTAAAAACCTAACCTTTAGATGTCTAATCCTAACCTGAATCTTTTCCTAATTGTAAATGTATCCCTAATAATCTTTTTTCACCAATAAAACAAACGACAATGGTCCTCACAATTGCCTATTTCTCAAATTCTACTACTTACTGTACTACACACACACACACACACACACACACACACACACACACACACAGATCCATATCTGAACAGAAGATATCAATCTAATCTATCCACCCGTCTGTTGTTCTTTCTTAACCACTTAAGCCCTATTTTATACTGTACGTTGTACGATGGCGTCACAATCTACAAGCTCACAATGCCTACAGTGACGTTTCCCCCCCCCAAAAAATGGGGTCACCACCAGGTTGAAAGTGTTTAAAATAGCAATACAGTCACTCACACAGACATGGCATCCATCCAGACAGTTATAAATCTACCAGCTGACATGGGGGTTTCACCATCACCATCACAACACAGGACTGTCCTGTATGAGTCACACGTCTCCTCGTCCTCCTCCTCCTCCTCCTCCTCCTCCTCCTCCTCCCCAGCCGGGGAGAAGAACACATTCCTCTGCAGATTTCCACATCGGCAGCACACACAGCCAACGTCATGAAGAATGTGTTCTGTCATGTCACTGGAGGGACAAACCCAGCAGACTATAAATGAACAACAGGACTCACCATCACTCACTCATCATCATCATCATCAGTCACGCACACACAGTTTCTGTTCCGTTTCTGTTCCGTTTCAAAATCCCATTCTATATCGATACGAACGGAGATCAGCTAAACACGACGTATTTCAGTGCAGCAGGGACCCCCGAATAGTCCTCTGGCTTATTGTCAAATGGCTTAAACAAAGACAATAGACCATCTATATTAAGCTCACAATTGATCGGCAACGTTTTGCTTCTTTAAAAAATCTTTTAAAGAAGACTATGACAATAAATATGATGCTACGACCACTGTGCTCGTTTGAGACCTTCAATGTTTTTGGTAAACTAACGTTGTGGTAAACTAATGTTTTTGTTCTAAATAAACAATCCTGTCTCGGAGGTCTACAGACAATTCCTTTGAATTCATGGCTTGGTTGACAGAATGGTGTTTGAGACATGTGTGTGCCTTTCCAAATGATGTCAAATCAATTGAATTTACCATACTGTAGGTGGACTCCCATCAAGATGTAGTTAACATCTCAACGATGATCAGTGGAAAGAGGCTGCACCTCAGCTACATTTTGAGTGTCATAGCAAAGGGTGCAAATACTGTACTTATGCATGTTTAATACTTTTTTTCCCCACTTTGGGGTGTGTCATTACTCATTTGTGTATAGAAATTTGAGCAAAATAAATGAATTTAATCAATTTAATCAAAATAATACCGTAAAATATCAAAAGGTTAAGGGGGATGAATACTTTCAGGAGGCACTGTATTAAGTGGGGGCCGCGACCCATACTTTGAAAACCGGTGTTTTAAAGCAGTGGTTTTCAACCAGTGGTCCGGGGACCACCAGTGCTCCTTGGAGGGGTACCAGGGGGTCCCCCAGTTAAATTAGTTAACATAGCATCACAATCATTTTAACCACCTAGCTTTGGCTATTCAAAAATAGCAGATATGCAAGCTCATAGCGCGGCACCGAGTGCCGCGAGTGCCGCGCTATGAGCTTGTAGATCTGCCATTTTTTGAAAAACCTTGAAAAAGTGTGCATATCTTTGAATATTTATATTTCTTAAAGCGAAAATTAACTGATATCTTTGCTTCTGGGGGTCCCTGGCACAAAACGTTTTCAAATGGGGGTCCGCCACCAAATATATATCAATTTAGGGGTCCTTGGCATGAAAAAGGTATAAACCACTGTTTTAAAGTATCACAAAGTCTGAACACAGTTAAAATGATACAGAATGACGTGTCAGTGTGTTTACGCTCTCTGTAAACTCTCTCCAACCCTCCACCCATCTCTCCCATCAACACATCTAACAGATAATACACTTATTTAGCTGGAATGCAGCAACTGTAATGTGTGGTCTGCTTACGTCATTCAAAATGACTCTTTGTGAACTCATCAACACATCTTTCATCACACTTTTGGGTCCCAAGAAGCCACAGGTTGCGAAACGCTATGCTGGACAGATCTTTTACACTTTAACCACATGAACCGCAGTCACACATTATCTAGCTATCTACAAGCAGATCTACAAGCTCACAACGTGTTGAGACGTGTTGTGAGCTTGCAGATCTGCCATTTTCACAGAAGAGATTCGGTGTAGAAGGAGAAAAGAAGGGAAGGAACCAAGTATAGACCCCTAGGGGACTCCAGCCAACATAGTATAAAGGGTAACAGACAACATAAAGTACAGGTTCTATGTGTGAATTAACCCATTAAGACCTGGAACTGTGTCATTTTTAGATTTGAGCTAAAAAGCATTATTTTACACTTTGGGCTATTCAAAAATAGCAGATCTACAAGCTCATAGCGCGGCACCGAGTGCCGCGCTACGAGCTTGTAGATCTGCTATTTTTGAAAAATCTTGAAAAGGTTTGCAAATCTTTGAATATATATATATTTTTAAAGCAAACATTTTTAACTCAAATCTTTGCTTCTGGGGGTCGCTGGAACAAGATATTTTGATGAGGGTCCGCAGCCAAATACATATAATTTTGGGGGTCCTTGACATGAAAAAGATTGAGCACCGCTGATATAGAAACATGCGTTTTTCAGAAAACTGTTGAGATTTAGGAGACATGTAGAATCGGCTTCAGGTCTCAATGGGTTAATTGCATTATAGGGCTGCACGATATTGATAAAAAAGACATTATTTATTAATTTCAGTCCAGGAAAAGACATCATTTAAACTACATATGACTATATTATAAGCAAAATCCCAGCCGCTGCAGGACTGAATGCCAAATAAAACCCCAGGTGAGCCAGTGCTGTTCAACCTACAGTATATTTTTCATATAGTTACAGTAATGGTGAGTTTCTGTGGTCTTGGCCGTGTTGCTGGGCTCTCACTCCAGAGCTCCTGAGGGACGGCTCACGTTACACATCTCTACCATTCACAAACCTCCATGCTCCATAAATCACCCAGAGTCCATATTTCTGGAGATTCATTTTCTCTCTCTCTCTCTCTCTTTCTCTCTCTCTCTCTCTCTCTCTCTCGCTTTCCTTTTAACCACTTTAACCCAATCAATCCGTGAACGCATCTACAAATGTCTTCTGAGTCCTAGCAGGTTTCTGAATAAACATATGTTTCTATATAAGTGGTTCTAAAGGTTTTTTCATGTCAAGGACCCCCAGAATTATATGTATTTGGCCGTCGACCCCCATATCAAAATATTTAGTTCCAGGGACCCCCAGAAGCAAAGATTTGAGTTAAAAATGTTCGCTTTTAAAAGAAAATATATATTCAAAGATTTGCACAAATTTTCCACGATTTTTCAAAAAAATAGCAGATCTACAAGCTCGTAGCGCGGCACTCGGTGCTTGTAGATCTGCTATTTTTGAATAGCCAAAGTATAAAATAATGTCTATAGCTCAAATCTAAAATGACACAGATGTGCTCCCGGCCTTAATGGGTTAAACCCCGTATGGTTGAGCGTAGTCCCTCAGGGCTCCATACTAGTGTCTCTTCCGTTTTCTGTTAATGTGAGGAAGGCTTTCGCTGAAAACAGCCGATCGATAAGCTCACAACGCGTCGCGTTGCAAGCTTGTCGATCTGCTATTTTCCTGCGAAAGCTTTCCCCACGATACGGATGTTGGGGTTTAAGTGGTTAAGTGTCTCTTTTCTCGCTCTGATTATCGTTCCCTCTCCCCTTACACTTCCCTGTTCAGACTTTTATAGTCTTATGAATCACCACGGAACCATATTTATGACAACGTACAGACCTGTGCTTCAGGCGGGCCATGTCCAGGTGTTTTATAACTTTCCCCCAAAACACATGATAGAGAAACAAGACAGAGACACAGAAAAGAGAATAGGGAAATAACCAGAGAAAAGAGAGAGAACCAGAAATTCATCATCTTTACATAAGGGACTTATTCTCACGATAAGACAAGTCACTCTTATTTCTTGCTTTGTTCCGCAATGATTGTATCTGTCACAATTGTTCAATACTTGTATTTATGGGATACACAAAATATGCCAAAGATAACTGTCACCTATAATCATAAATAAACTATACATTAATATAAATCTGATCCAGCATGGGCTCTCCCTTTCCGATAAGCCTGCCCTTACCTAAACCCGGAAATGTCTCGTCTGTCTGAACTAAAAGCAGATTCAAGATGACAAATTATGATATTCTTATTTGAAAGAAGAGTGATCTGTCCAGTCTACAGCTCTATACTTTAGTGTTTTGTATGTCCTTGTTGAGAGATGGAATGACAGACAGAGAGGGATCAATACAGGTGATGTGAACAGTGTGGTTAATGCAAGGTTCTCTTTATAGTCTAAAGAGAAAAGAGAACCACTTAGGCTTACTTCAGGCACACTGTGTGCCTGAAGTAAGCCTACAGTATGAGGCTTCTCCTTTCTCTTAAGCTCAGTTTATACTCGCATCGGCATGACACACAGTGTCACTTGCCAATTGGACAATCTGGAGGTGGTTGCGGAGGGGAGGGCGAGAAGGAAGATGGAGGAAGATGGAAGATGGATGGAAGCCCTCCCGTCCCCCTCTATGATGAGCTAGCAGGGACGAGGAGCACGTTCAGCCCACAAACCCATCGTTCCTCAACACAAGACTGTGTGACTCGGTCAGTCCTTTGTGCCGGGAGACGTCAAGCTCCATAATTAACCAAGCCCCACATGTTCTGTTCTTGGATTAATTGACTCCTGCTTTACTTACTTTTACTACTGGGATGTACTGAGATGTACACCTGTAAATTAAGGATAACTGCAGTAAACGTTTCACCGTTGATGGATTGTAATATTTACTCATTATATTCACTGCTGAAATGCTGATTGACTGTGCAAAGTATATTATTCAGATATTACCATTGTACAGGCAGCTGACATCGTACATAGAATCTCAGTATCATATCCACTGTCGATAAACTTAACTCTGTAAATGATCATTTACAGCAGTGGTTTTCAACCTTTTTCGCATCAAGGACCCCCAAATTCACACATATTAGCCCACGACGGACCCCCCCATTCGAAAGGATATGCCAGGGACTCAACCATTTTTGTTTTCTTGGGGGTGCCCAATCTACACTGTATCATCATCATTAGTGTTCATTTAACAACCAAATGGAGTTAATGGACCCTAACGGGTCCATTTGGTTCCATTTGTAAACTCTCAGAGTTACAGACACATAAGGGTCAATTTGGTTCCTAACTATTCATTTAGCTGGGGACCCCCTGGAACCCCCTCAAGGACCACTGGTGGTCCCCGGACCACTGGTTGAAAACCCCTGCTTTAGTTGCATCTCCCAACTCTCTGTCAGTTTCTCTCCTGTGTTTCATGCTTACTCCTGTTGTTGCCAACACCTGCATGTCCCCATGGGGATCAATCAGTTAAAGGTCTATCTGGTATCCTGGGTCTCAACCTGTCCCCAGGCTACAGATCCACAGTGATAAAGCAGTAATGAGATTTTTCCCAGCCCTGCAGTGGAGTTGAAAACCACAGATAAAAGAGTTCAACTGGTCTTACAACCCTGAGGTAACATTCACTAGTGATGCACTTCCAACACAGGCTATTATAAATGCAGCAATACAGTGTATTCTCCTGTTTAACTAAGATATGAGATGTTGTTGACATAATGATCATTATTAGAATATGATTAACACTATCAAATACATTTTATGAAGGCTATATATATATTTATAAATGGTGAGCTATATTATGTTCCTCTTATTTATTGTCCCTTGTGGTATCATGCTGAGAACATTGATTGGTTAGAAACAGTATAGCACACATACACACACACACACACACACACACACACACACACACACACACACACACACACACACACACACACACACACACACACACACACACACACACACACACACACACACACACACACACACCTTTCCCTATGAGCTTGTTGATTCATTGTGTTTCTGTTAGTTCTTCTGTAACACTACTTAACTATATAATGAAATGTGAATATAAAATACAGCCAAATAGACCTATAATAATAACAAACTAACTACAAAAACACCAACATAAAACACAGAACATTTTCGTGGTGAAGATGTGAGATTAAACTCAAATCATCCTAGAAAAGCCTTTCTCAGAGTAATCACACATAATGTGCAGCAACCACAGCATGTCTAAAAACACTATTAAGAAATAGATGAGGGGAAACAAACACAAGATTAGTGGAAAAACTACTAATCAATGGTGGATGTTTTTTTTCAAGCATCAATACAATGTAGAAATACTCTGACACAAGTCCGGAATTCAACATTTACTCGAGTAAAAGTAAGTATTGGTATCAAAATGTACTTAAAGTACCAAAAGCGAAAGCACTCATTTTTTTTTCTTCAAATATATAAATAAATATAATCTTTATGCAATGCATTGAGCTTGTAGATCTGCTATTTTCAAATGGACGAAATATATATAGGCTGAATGGTTTGTTGTGTTTTGTAATAAATCAACAAAGTAACTGTAACTAAAGTTTTCAAATAATTGTAGTGGAGTAAAAGTACAACATTTGCCTCTGAGATGGAGTAGAAGTAAAAGTATAGAAAATTGTAAATACTGAAGCAAGTAAAAAATACCTCAAAATGTTATGTGTACAGTACTTGAGTATACTTAGTTACTTTACAGCAGTGGTTCTCAAACTTTTAAGGACCCCCAAATTGACACTTATTACCCCGCGGACCCCTTTTTGAAAAGATATGCCAGGGACCCCCATAAGAGAAGATTTGTACAGCTCTAGCAGTGATTCTCAACCATTTTAATTTCAAGGACCCCCAGTTTAACATGCATTAGGGCTACAGACCCCCATTTAATGGCATTTATACCTGTGGGACTCCAATTTATAATGTAAAATCAATGTTAATTTAACTCAGAGAGTGTACAAATGGAACCAAATGGACCCGTTAGGGTCCATTTGGTTCCATTTGTACACTCTTAGAGTTACAGACCCATAAGGGTCCATTTGGTTCCTAATATATCAATAATCTATCATCCCCGGACCCCACTTTGAGAACCAATGCTTTACACCAGGTAAATCCAAACACTTGTAACTTACTTTGTCACTGATAGACGCCGTGGTCAGTCCGAGCACGAAAACAATCCAAAGATTCCACATGATTTTTCCCCCCAAAGTAAACAGTTGTCAAAAAAAGTACAAAGATGCTGTATTTAGAGTCAGATCAGCCTGTTGAAGAGATGGGAGGTGGATCTAGTGGATCTAGTGGATCAGTCAGTCTGTGTGTGTGGATAGATGTGATGTGTGTGATCACTGATCAGAAGGACTGTTGTGAGTGTGAATGATCTCACTACCAGATTTGCTTTTCAGTGTTCCAGGTTTTCACCAGTGTTGCCAGATTCCGCGACAGAAATAAGCAACCAGGTCTATGAAAACAAGCCCAAAGTGACTAATCCCCAACAACCACTGCCTAAGGCCAGGGGTCTTCAACAGGGGGTCCGGGGCCCCTGGGGACTCGAGAGTCCTCAGAGTTACTACAGGGGGTCCGCCAAATATTTGTGTGCTATGATATTATTTTTTTTTACATTAACCACTTGAACCCTAGCTAGCATCCCTTTTCTGAGGAGAACTTTAGCCAAAAATAACAAAACATTTTTAATCTTAAACACAATTGTATACAATATAGAGGGGGTCCCTGCTTCATCTCTCTCTCAGCTAGTAGGGGGTCCTTGCCCTGAAAACGTTGAAGACCCCTGGCGGCAATTTGAAAATATCCGATCTACAAGCTTGTAGATCGGCTATTTTCAAAAAAAGATTTTTGGTTTGCGAACCACTGGTTTAAACAACATTAGGAAACAAGCCCAAAATAATGCTTTTTTTTTGCAAACTGTTAACAAAGTATTCAATCAATCAATCAAAACCAATATTTACAAGCAACTTTACGGAAAAACAAGCCCAAAGTCGCTTATAATAAGCTGACATGGCAACACTGCTGAGGACGCCAGCCTGTTAGGTATCAGTGACGTCAAGGGACGACGTCATCACGCCGATGCGTTCATTCATAAGGAGGAGGAGAGGAAAAACCATATATAGGCATGTTGTAGTTCTACTGGTTCTAATCATAGTTCCTGGTTCTAATCATATAACTCTATGGTTCTTCTAAATTAGCAAAATAAAGCATATCATTTCACACACATTTTCCCATAACTAACTAACTACACAATTTAAAAATACAAGTTTAACCACTTAAACACGCATATGGTTGAGCGGAGTCCCTCAGGGATCTGTCTTTTATATTTTCATTTTTTTCATCAGAAAGGGAGTCTCTCTCTCTAGGCCTACTGATTACCAATAATAAACGAAGCTGACAAAAAAAAGAAAAGACTGACAAAGGTGTTTATACACACACACACACACACACACACACACACACACACACACACACACACACACACACACACACACACACACTTTGTAGGCAGTCCTGTATTTAATTTTGGATTGGGAGATTTGGGACTTCACAATACACACACACTATTCTTGTGTGAAACCTCATACTTTGCAATAGGCAGTGTTTCAGATTCCTGAAACATCTACATGTGAAATTGTGTGTTGCTTCCTCCTAGTGGAGAGAAACATCATTACACAAGAGTAGATTTGCATTGTTCTGAGTCTCTTCCACTGCTCACACATGAACCATAATTATGTCCATTTTCACAACTCTACTATATCTTATATCAGTGGTTCTCAGGGTTGGGTTTGACATGAAAATGTTTGAGAACCGCTGACATACAGTATCTTAAACTTAGTCATTTGGTGTATCAAGTGTATTGGGCCATCTTGTACCAACAAGGGACCTGTCCTGTATTCCAAGGTACAGTAGGCTACGTTTATTATTCAGAAATATTTGTCAAATCATACATTTGATCATTGAGCATTATCATGTGGAGCCAGCTGTGGCTCAGGGGTAGAGCGGCAAGATGGGAACCGCAAGGGTCCCAGTTCGATCCCGAGCTCCCCCAGAGTTCAAAGTGTCCTTGAGCAAGACACTGAACCCCTAATTGCTCCCGATGAGCAGGTTGTATTGCATGGTTTCCTCCGCCATCGGTGTGTGAATGGGTGAATGTAATGCACAATCTATGCAAAGCCCTTTGGATAAAAGCGCTATATAAATTTACCATTATTCAGAACCAAGTCAATGTTTGTCTGCTTTGGAAAAACAGGATACAATGGACTTCAAACATGGTTAACCACTGTCCATACTGTATATTGGGCATGTTATTATGGTGAAAATTGTCATAAATGTCCCAAAATGGCCATGATTCGAAAACCGGCAATTTTTTGTCATTTTTGAATTTTGGATTAAGTGCTTAACACAATGCTTTAGAGAGATTTCAGACATACATTATCATTATAATAATATAATTTTAATATTATAATAATGGATTTACAACAGTTAAACTCATGACGTACTGTACACATTTCACAGGCCACATTTTCAGGGAATGACACTGGGTAACTTACATCAGGACTATTAGTTTACCTTTAATATTTGAGTTTTTTTTCTCTAAAAACACATCTCTGCTTTACTCAATAGGACTGTGGAGAAAGACAGTGATTCTACAACAAGATGCTTGGGAGGTAATGGTGTGTTTTCACCACTTAAACCTTATTCATTGACCAGAGTCCCAACAGGGGGTTACACTAACCCTCTCCTTTTTCCCTCAAGTCTACACCAGGGGTCTTCAACAGGGGGTCCGAGACCCCTAGGGGGTCCTCAGAGTTACTACGGGGGGGTCCGCCAAATCTTTGCGTTAGGATTTTTTTTTTACCTTAACCACTTGAACCCTAATATCCCTTTTCTGAGGAGAACTAGAGCCAAAAATAGCCGATCTACAAGCTCGAGGCGTTGTGAGCTTGTAGGTCGGCTATTTTTGGCAGAGGCGTAGAGGTTTAATCTGAAACACAATTTTATAAAATATAGAAGGGGTCCCTGCTTCATCTCTCTCTCTCAGCTAGGGGGTCCTTGGCCTGAAAACGTTGAAGACCCCTGGTCTACACCAAATCTTTTTGATGAAAACACACAGAGAATCACATTCATTCCCCAGGGGATTTATACTGTGATACACCGTGGTATTTTGTTAGACACTGTGCCGTGAAATGTCATACCATTACATCCCCATATTACACATACAGTACATTAATGTATCAACAGTTTCATTGATGTAATAATTCATTTTAGAGATTGTTAATGCTGTCAGATTAAATCAGGAGTCACAGGAAAAGAAAGCTTTTCAGTGAAGAGGCCCTGTTTTGCAGTTAATACCAGTGTTTTCCACACAGTAAATCCACTAGAACTCCTATTTGCTGTCAATATAACCTGCTTAATAACAAATGGATGCCTATGGCAGTGGTTCACAACCTTTTCTGGATCAGGGCCCAATTGACAATCTCGAGTGTGGGATAATGCCTGGATAATCAATCGTGTTCCAGCTTAGATCAATGGAGCATGGTATATTGTAAGTTGCTACAGTATGTATCTGTATCACAATGAAAACTATTTGTTTTACATAATGTATTAATACCATATTATCAACATCATTATTGTGTTTTTCCAATTATTTGCGGCCCACAATCTTCCCAGCCCCAGGGCTACATAACTCTCCATATGCAGTATACACAGAATGCAAATATTTTTTTGCTGTCAATATAACCTGCATTAATAACAAATGACATTGACATGAATAACATGAGCGTGGAAAAAAGGCAGCAGATTTCTTGGACTTCATAAGATCGGTACTGTATTTCACAAAATACGCTTTAACTTATGTCACAGGCATGAATGATGAAACACAATGTTTTCACCTACAGTATACACAGTTAAAAAGCACAGATGATGCTGTAATTAGAATATGCTGTAACTCGACAAACACAAACTAAAAGTGAGGCCAACAAAAGAACACACAGACACGCATGAGAAGATTGCACATTTCAGGATGGCAGTATCCTTCTCTGTCACTATAGGGACAGAGAAGCAGGCTTGTGACAAGAAAAATATCACAAGTTCAAGTCCCCAGGGCCCAGACTGGCTGAGAAGGTCAGGGCACTACCCAGAATTGCTCCAGTGAATGTGCTCCCAGTAGCCAGCAGTACAGGCCTGTGGTTGTACAGGGAACCATTCCTGTTCACACATTTTGCTTTTGAAGATCTATTTTTTGCTTTGGAAGAGAGCAACTATTTTTTAGTATTTTATCCACATTAAACAAACATATTTGTGAGTTTGTAAGAATGTCGGGATGTTACCAGTGCTTCTCTGCACGTTACAGCTGTGCAATACAGTAACGATTGCATCAAATTAAAAGATGCACGCATTCAAAAATGATGTTTTTTCCCCCTATATCAAGCATAACATCAGAAATCTTTATAAACAAACACAGTGTTTTTCCTTCTGTATTTTGGCCATTCAAAGAACACAAACACTGGTAGCAATGCAAGACACTGACCCCTGATCTGGCACAGTGTTAGAGGCATTCATCTCTAAATAATAAAACATTACTGTGGTTCTGTAATGTCTGATGTGTGAGGTATATAGTGTTAAAAATATATTGCATTTAAGCATATTAACCCTGGTGTTCCTATTATGGGCATTGTAGGTGAAAATAGCAGGTAGAAAATAGCAGGTACTCCAAGCTCACAACGTGTCGCATCGTGACACGTTGTGAGCCTGCAGATTGGCTATTTTCGCTATCCGTTGTACAACAAAGTATTAAGTGCTGTGACCTACTACTGTACTTCCGAAAGGCGTCTGTACCTGTGAGTGTAATAACACGTTCGCCGTACACCCGTCACCCGGTGGCCGAGGATCGAATCGCACGCGAGCCTGTTGTTCTCTTCTGTCTCCGTCTCTGCGTTCGTCCTGTGTTGTCTGACTCAAGAGAGAGAACCGCTCACGTTTGAACCTCGCGTCCCTGAAAAAGTGATCAGAGTTGTGGACAGAACAACTCAGATCATCTGAAATACACCTTGTGTGATCCCTTAGGGACTTCACTGTTAAGTTCTGTCCCTCTGAGCGTCCATGAAGTGACGGGAGTTAAATCAAGCACTACCTCAAGACTCCATTTAAACAAAACAGGACAAAGTGGAGTTGATGGGCGCCACTTTTGGAGTAAAAACAAGCACTCCACGACTGCGTAGGCCAGTCTGGACTGGAGGTCCAGGTGTGATATATGGAGCACACTTTGAGCTGTAGGGTGATCTAACGAACGCTGCCAGAGTAGAGTTCAGTCATCATCTGACCCCTGTCTTGACTTCTGGTGGCTTTAGATTCCTCTTCCAAACAGGAGGGATCTGTGATCATAACAAAGACAACAAATATCACTGGGGGGAAAAAAAACATGATCTTGTTTTGTGATACAAGAAGAGAGAGGGTGATAAGCTTTGCACTGATTAGACAGCTGCCGTATCAGCTGTATCAGCTGACCAATCAACGCAAGCTAGGGTAGCAACGTTGCACTGAACTGCCGACCCGAGTGACGTCACTGCTGGAGAAGGAACTCACCATGTCAAACATGGACAAAACATGTCTGCTGCTGAACCATATGTTATAGTTTAGCATTTTCCCATAACCCTTTAAGACCGGGAACGCAATCTGTGTCATTTAGATTTATGTGGCTATTCAAAAATAGCAGATATACAGTACAAGCTCATGCTTGTAGATCTGCTATTTTTATATTTTAAATCATGAACATTTGTGCAAATCTTTGAATATGTATTGTTTTAAAGAGAACATTTGTAACTCTGCTTTTCTGGGAGTCTTAAAGGGTCACCTCATTTACTGCTAGACTTATTTCTGGCAGCGTTTGCCCATTGCCAGAGATTTTTCATAGTCAAAATAAAAGTACACAGGAGCCGAGATACAGAATTTTTAAGTAGTAAGTTAACCAGGAAGTGGATAGGAGTCTAGAAGAAAATGTATTTACTTCTTCTTATTTTGAAAAAAATTAAATTGCGTTTTTTACGCTCTTGGCAGGGAATGGGTTAATAGAGTTAGATTTTGAATCCACCTAAAGTAGTAGGCTTACGTACTCAAACTAAAACAAGAAATCCTCCCCCCGGTGAAAGAAACGGTCTAGTCCCACTGGAATGACGATAAATCGCTCATGTTGACCGCTGCTGTTTTCCACTCTGTGTGTTGGCTCCATCGGGCCCAGATAAACTCCAATGTCTCCTCAGCCATGAATTCTAAACCATCCAGTAAGCATGTTTGACAGCCAGATTTCATCCACGTCGTCTGAGATGGTGAGTTGCCTCATCTAATCTTGCTGCAAGAAGCTCTAGGTTAACAACTTAAACCCTATATACTAATTGATCGGGGTTCCCCCAGGACTCCATACTAGCTTCCCTCCTTTTTCCTTCAACACCAAATCGCTTTGCCAAAAATAGCCGAAATAGATCTGTTGTTTAGGCCAAGTTTTTGCCTTATTACTGCTGCCTGCCTGTCCTGTTAGATGACAGGCAGGCAGCTCCGCAGGAGGAAACAGTTCAGTTGGATCACATAATGTAACGCAGTAATGCACCCATTTAAATCACAGTAACTATAACGGCGTTACTGAAAGGGAAAGGGTAAGTAGTTACGTTATTAGTTAGTTGCGTTAGGTTAGTCCCAACACTGGTGTGTGTGTGTGTGTGTGTGTGTGTGTGTGTGTGTGTTACCTGAGGTGGCATAGAGGGCTCTAGATTCCGTCCGAGGAAGGACAGCAGTCGTCTCCATATGAGTCCACTGCCCAGGAACATGAATCCAGTCACCAACCAGAACACACGCGGGTCCTAGTAACACACACACACACACACAAACGAAAATTCAATTAACCACTTAAACCCAATTATACTTCGTTGACCGATGTCCCCCAGGGGCGCTACACTTGGCCCGTTATTTTTTTCCCCTCAACACCAAATCTCTTCTCGACAAAATATAGCCAACCTACAACAATCTACTTGTAACAGATTTCAGGTACAGGTTGCAACAGGTATTATGTAACATAATTATCACAACCCCTGGTATCAGTGCTTAGTAACATATGATGGTCACAGGTCAAATGTCAAAGGATTGAGCACTGTGACTGTTTATGTGTGACATACTGAATCAATTAAATGTATTGGCTTGAATCCATAAGATAATGGGCCCTCAGCCTTATAAACCCTAACTGCAGCCCATCGAGGTCAAACCCTGATTGGAACCTTCAACAGGAAGTGACCTCACCTCCTCAAACGACGACTGCAGGTTCATTCCGAAGGCCACGCCCATCAGACCAAATAAGGAAAGGGAGAAGGTTCCCATGGTGAGCTGGAGATTGAGACGCATCATCACGTTCCGATGACTACAGAGGGACAGAGAAATATATGATAATAACTAGTTAATCAGCTGTGAGGGACGCAGTCATTGTGTGTGTGCGTCAGTGGTGTAAAGTAACTATGTACATTTACTGAAGTACTGTACTTAAGTACACTTTTGAGGAATTTTTACTTTACTGGAGTATTTACCATTTTCAGTACTTTTACTTCTACTCCACTACATCTCAGAGGCAAATATTGTACTTTTACTCCACTACATTTACTTGAAAACTTTAGTTACTAGTTACTTTTCAGATATAAATCATTATATTATAAAACATACATTAACCACTTTAGCCCTATTTTATACCTAGGCTATTTGAAAATAGCAGATCTACAAGCTCACAACGCGTCGCATCGCGACGCGTTGTGAGCTTGTAGATCGGCAAATCTTCAAATATTTAGTACTTTTACTTTTGGTACTTTAAGAACATTTTGATGCCAATATTTTTGTACTTTTACTCAAGTAAATTTTTAATTCTGGACTTATACTTGTAACAGAGTATTTTTTATATTGCAGTATTGGTACTTTTACTTAAGTAAAGAATTTGAGTACTTTTTCCACCACTGGTGTGTATGTACCTGTCCAGATTGATAAAGATGACACTCTCAGAGTCGTCGATCAGTCCTCTGAGCTCTCTGGTTTCGTCGGCCAGCTCCTGAGCCTGTGTTGGACCAGTTCACAAACATGTCACAGACAGTCAGTCACCAACACACGTTGTCAGCTGGTCACATATAGCCCAATGTGAGGGGAGACTCACTTGTACGCTTAAAGCAGACATTCACAACCTTTTCTGGATCAGGGGGCCCACTTGGCCCAAAATGTTGAAACTGTGTGCCAATGCAAATTCCTTGAATGGCTGCCATGTTAACTCATTGAGTGCCTGAATTATTTCTGTCTATTTCTGGCCAGTGCGATTATTAGTTATTATTTTTTCAAAGTAAAAAAAAAAGTGCTTTGGAAGCGAGATACAGCCCTTTTCAGTTATAAGTTAAACAAGGAGTGGGTGGAGCTGCAAATCTTCAGATAATGATATCTTGGGTTCTGAACAATTTTTTTTTTTTTTTTTGCAAAAACACGTGAAACGCGTGATTGGCACGTTGCACCATAGCGGTAAAACACGTGAAACACGTGAGTGGCACTCAATGAGTTAAGTGGTCAGATCGGTGGCCCGCGTGCATCTTCAGCGCATGTTTATGTGATGATCAATCAATTCGATTGTGTTGCGGCTTGGCTCGATGTGGCAAACGTTCTATTCTTCAATTTGCTATTTATCGGTATCACCATTAAAACATGTTTTTTCAAGGTTTCAAAGAGAAACACTTTTCTTTTTACATTTCTTTTCTAATATTAATGTTATATTTTCATCTAAAATCTTAGTGTTTTGCCAATTATTTGGAGGCCCACTTGCAATATAGTCAGGTTGGGAATCGCTGCACTAAAGTACACAAGCACACTCACAAATGTGTACAGGTACATATGCACTCACACATGCATGTGCTTGCACATCAGTAGTCACCCATCGATAAGTCAGTGCTGGCATTAAACTGTGTGAGTAAGCCTTGTCGAGCCCTGAGGCCCATAGGACAGGAGCTTATGTCCTGTTTCTGTAGAGTGAGGCAGCTTGATGTACACCCCACTGGACATGATGACACTAGTATGTCACAGGGACTTACCCCCCAATCCAACCTTTGATGCTGAGTGCCAGGCAGGGAGGCATTGGGTCCCATTTTTAGAGTCTTTGGTAAGACCCGGCCAGGGGTCGAACCCTGACCTCCTCCAGTCTCAGGGCAGACACTCTAACCACAAGGCCACTGACCTGGTCTAAACTTATGACTGTGTGCCAAACCAAATTCCTTGTACGGTAAGAAACTCTGTCCAAATACTTGTTCTGATGCGCTCACATTACTCATACAGCTCAGCTTGATGACTTCATCTTATGATCATGTGACACAGTGGTTCTCAAAGTGGGGTCCAGGGACCCTCGGGTTCCAAAATGTGCAAACTTTCAAGTGCTATGGGCATCCTAGACCAGTGCTTCTCAAACGTTTTCATGCCAGGGACCCCCAAATTGATATATATTTGGCCGGGGACCCCCATCTGAAAATATGTTGTGCCAGGGACCCCCCAGAAGCAAAGATTTGTGTTAAAATGTTCGCTTTAATATAAATATATTCAAAGATTTGCACAAATCTTCAAGATTTTTCAAAAATATTCAAAAATAGCACCGCGCTATGAGCTTGTAGATCTGCTATTTTTGAATAGCCAAAGTATAAAAGGTTAAAACTATTGTGATGCTATTTTCACACATTTTGCTGGGGACCCCCTGGAACCCCCTCAAGGACCCCTGGGGGTCCCCGGACCCCACTTTGAGAACCAATGTCCTAGACAATAAAAAGTGAATGAACTAAATGGGTGGTTTTTGCCTTCTTGCAGAATAGAGACTGGTATTGGCATCTGGTACCATGTATTATCTGATTGCTGTGAGTGTGCCATGTTTTGTCCTATAGGATTAGACTTCTGTTTTGTTTAATTTTGTGTTTTTGTGTTGTGTCGGTGAGTTTTGTTATGTGTCTTTTCTTCGTGTTATGATGTTTTGTTTTCTTAGTTTTGAGTGTGTATTGTGTTTTAGGCCAATTGTGAGGATATTGACGGATTTGCTGTTTTCCTCTGCTTGTCAAAAAAAGATTACATAAATACACTGAGAAAAACCTTCTCAGAACCACTGATGTGACGGGGATGATGTGGTCAGACCAAACCTACCTGCATGTAGTAATTCTCTAGAAGCAGATCCATCTCCTCAGCGTGGTCAATGCCCAGACTGCTCTCTTCACTAGAAACACACGCGTGCA
>NC_139940.1:8017894-8047894 GCF_963454915.1 Gymnoscopelus microlampas
CCCTGTTGAAGACCCTTGGTGTAAACTGAAAAAAGGGCACAAGGGCACTTCTGGTCAAGAGGGCAAAGGGCAGGTGCTCTAGCACCACCTAGAGTCTATCTGTGCACGTCCCTGCTCTTACCCTATGCTGCAGGATGGCTTCCAGGGCTCTGAACTCAAAGGGCAGGGAGTGGGTCTGTGAGGAGGCCAGCTGTGGGGCCAGTTCCAGGACCAACCAGCGCTCCAGACCCAGCCCGCGGAAATCAAACACCAGCACACTGTCAGGGGTCACCACCGCCTTCAGAGACTGGACACACAGATAGGAGACGGGATGGGAGAGGTGGAGAGAGAGGCGAACAGAACGGAGGTGAAATGAAAGCAGTAATAAGCAACCTTTTACACTTCAAGGACCCCAATTTCATAATGAGCATTATTAGGCCACAGACCCCCCATTTGATCAAATGTTTCATCGCTGGGATCCGAATCTACACTCAGTGTTAAAGGGATAGTTCACCCCCAAAATGACTTTTTTTCTATCGATTACACACCCCATGGAGACTTGAATTCATGGAGATTTTATTGTTTTTGTCGCTTTCCTAAGCCAATAATTTGTTGAACGGCAGTGGCTCCGGTAGGAGACTCAAAGTGTCAACTTTGAGTCTGCTGAGAGCTGAGAGATAATAACCCGAGACATTAGCATCTTTCCGCCGGTCATCAAATTATTAGCTCTGGAATGCGACAAAAACTAAAAAATCTCCATGAATTCAAGTCTTCATTGTGTGTGTAATTGAAAGAAAATAAGCCATTTTTTTGGGTATCCCTTTAAGTTAACTCTGAGAGTGTACAAATGGAGTGTACAATGGAGAGTGTCCATTTGTATACTCTCTGAGTATACTCTCTGAGTTACAGATTAAATGTGGCTCCTAAACTATCAATCATTTAGCTGGGGTCCCCTGGAACCTCCTCAAGGACCACTGACTCCACGCTGAGAACCAGCTCATGTGCGAATATGAATATGCAACATATTTATTCACATGTCTATCAACATGGTGGAAATGGAAAACAACAAAAAGCACTCCACAGCGTAAGGTCTTTAAATAATGAATGTGTAATTCTTCTGTTATCACACATTACAGACCACGCATTCTTCCCTAGAGATGGTAGTACTATACAGCCTCTAAGAGACAGGAGTACATACTGCATATCATACTGGCTATTTTACAGACAAGTGTACACATACTAAATCATAGTAGTTCCTTAGAGAATGTAAGTACAAGTACAAACTAAATGATTTGAATGAATGTGGGCCACATAGCCAACTTTGATCAGTCAATATTTGAGGGAAGAGCTCAGATCAATGAAATGTTGAAGTCATGACATCAAGGACAAAGATCCACGTTTTGTTCCAAAACCAGAGCTGTACATCCAAGACACTTTGACCAATGTGGTCACGAAGTCTCAAACCTTTAAAGCTAATTAGATGTTTGGGTTTTGTTGCCGTGATGCAATTACAAATATTGGTGAGAATCGCGAGATACCTTTAATAGTGGCCCGGATATGTTCTTTCTATTGCCCCGAGACTCAGAGTCAGTCCCACATTTAGCCCTGTCCCACCACTGATAATCTTACATCAAATTTAAAGTCCCACCTTGACAGAATAATGATTTATTATGGTTTTCATTTTATCATCTGCCTTGATAGGAAAGCACTTTGGGTCAACTCCTCTTGTTTATAAAATGTGCTTGTTTAAATAAAGGTGACTTAACTTGACACTGTGTATTCATGCATGTAACCTTTGGTTTAATGTGGACCACACAGTTAACTTTGATCAGTAAATATTTCAACTGGTGCACATACAGTATACGGCTGACGGCTGTACACAAAGCTTGTCTTTGCATGGTCAGTTCAGTTCAGAGTTTGCAAAGGACTTTACCAACAGAAACATAAGACCACAGACCTTCTCGGGTAATGTACAGACACATTTTTATTTTCTAATTATTGTTTTTCGATATTTGTATCAAAGTAGTGATTTATATAGCACCACTTACACTGATCTATTGATATGGTGTTTATGTCCATTTAAAATAAAACGTACAGAAGATTAAGTCATTTATCACAAACATTGCTAAATCTAAGCTCACAAACCAATAGGAAATCAGCCAAACATTAATGCATTCCCTTTTTGTATCACTATGGGAGTAGGCAAAGTGTATAGTTGAAAAATTAAAATTGCAATTGCAGGATGATTATGAAGCTGCTCTCGCTCTGTCTACTGCTGGGTTTATTCCACTCCGCCTGGGCTAAGAGAGACAAATGCCACGACGACAACATCTCGTCCTGCACAGAGTGCATCCAGAGAGGCCCGCGGTGTGCTTGGTGCACTGACCCTGCCCGTATAACCACGAATCGTTGTTATTCACCACAGTGGCCGCAAGAGAGGGGCTGTAATGAAACGCATATCTACCACCCTGAGAGCAGCTATATGGTGGTCAAAAATCACATGAGGTATAAGCAGACTGACTTCAAGTCTTAATATACTATTCCTTTTTCCCATTTGAAATGATACATATATTACCATGATTAATACATGTATAAGCCTCTAAGCTAGCTGTACTTGTAACATATACTGTATATAGCTTACAATTGCTTTCAATGAGGAATCCCAATCATTGAAAGAGCTCAATCTAAAAGGGAATTGTAAATTAAAACGTATTTAAGTTGAACTATTTGAGGTGGACTTACATAATAGGGCCCTATTTTAACCGGGGAACTTTGCACCATAGCACATTGAGCCAGAACCTTGGGAGGCCATACTCCATCGTATAGTTTGTAGCATAAAAAAAGGTGTATAGTGCTATTGGTAATAACCAGACCCATAGAGAGAGAAAGTTATGACACGCTTTGATCTCGCCGCAAAGTGGGCCGCTATGGGCTATAGTTCCAAACATTGGAACTACACCATTGAGATAGAACGACATTCAATTCTTACAATGGGAGTCAACGCTAGTGTCGTCACTCTCATAAACTGCTCAAAAAAAGTTCGGAAACTTAACTTCGGTCAATTATATCTCCACTTTAATAAAACCAATTGGTATTGTGTTTTATATCATTTTTATCGTTGATTAGTCACCTTTACAAGGAGGTACAGCTTGTAAGGATCGGGCATTCGTGGAATGAGCAACACAGCTAAACGTGTGGGTAGCGCCTCCAAAAAATGTGCCAAAATCACCCAATATGCTTCTGTTGGTAATCGCTCTTGTTTCGAGCAACCTGCCAGCACGTTTCCGAACTTTTTTTGAGCAGTTTATTAGACCACGCTGGTAATAACATGCAGCAAAAATAATCTTTAAAAGCAATTAACTCACTGAGTGCCATTAACGTGTTTCACGTGTTTTTACCGCTATGGCTCAACGTGCCAATGACGTGTTTGACGAGTTTTTGAAAAATTAGTAAAACATTTTTTTTTTTTTTTTTTTTTGAAAAACATGTTCAGAACCCAAGATATCATCATCTGAAGATTTGCAGCTCCATCCATTCCTTGTTTAACTTAGAACTGAAAAAGGCTGTATCTCGCTTCCTAAGAACTTTTTGTTTTCTGTGAAAAAAACGCTGGCACTGGGACAACATCATTCTGAAATAATTCTGGCAATGCTGGCACTAAATGAGTTAACATGATCCGTCTGTTAGATTTCAATATTTAACTATTATAACATGATCCCATCCACTGTACAACCTGAAAAGGGATAAACGAACAGAAGCCATCTTCCTGCAGCCCCAGGTGGTAAAAATCACTCTGAGACCTGGAGCGCCACAGTCCATCCCTCTAATGGTCTTCTTACCAGAAGATCAACTGACCACAGAACTGACCATGGACTTCAGCCCCCTTCCAGAAGGAATCCACATTACATATGCCACCATCCTCGCCCAAAACCCCCTGGTTATGCAGGTCAGAACTCAGAACAGGGCAGTGGTGTTGTGGGGGTAGGGGTGGTGTGCAGTTACCACTGCTATTGCAATCATTTATATATGTATAATTTATCAAAGAATCAATAAGGAGATCAACTTAATGCAGGGGTCTTCAACAGGGGGTCCGGGACCCCTAGGGGGTCCTCAGAGCTACTATAAGGGGTCCGCCAAATCTTTGTATTTCGTTTTTTTACATTAACCACTTGAACCCTAGAATTCTTTTTCTGAGGGGAACATTAGCCGAAAATAGCAGATCTACAAGCTCTCAACGCCTCGCGCTGCGAGGCGTTGAGAGCTTGTAGATCGGCTATTTTTGGCAAAGAGACTATAGGTGTAGAGGGAAAAAAATAGCAGTCTAAGTTAAAAAAAAAACTTTAATCTGAAACACAATTTTATACAATATAGAGGGGGTCCCTGCTTTATCTCTCTCTCAGCTAGGGGGTCCTTGACCTGAAAACTTTGAAGACCCCTGAGTTAATGCATGCTAATTGCTGTAGGTCGACGTGGAGCTGACAAAGTGTCCCGGAGATAAGAACCGGAACAGCACGGTCCACATGACACCCAGAGACTCCTCGCTGACTCTGGAGCTACAGCTGACACTGGAATGTCAGTAGGACTGTAAAGTATACAACTATTGCAATCCCCCAGGAACAAGATTCTAATTAGATCCCTACTTGGGACAAAGATCAAAGATGAACTGATTGATGGAATTTAAAGTTCCTTAAAAAAAAAAACTGGAATACAGGGTGGGTGCTTATTGATGAACGTTACAAGTAATGGGATTCCTAGAGGAACCATGGGACATTATAACTGACATTCAACAATGTGCCTTTTTTGGGGAACTAAAATAACGCACCCGAAGGAACCAAAATCGAGGAGAAAGGGTTATTTAAGTGACCATGGGAGGAACCAAATTGGGAATGGGGCATTTTTGGAATATAGGTTTAACTTTCAGTTCTGTTGCCTTCAACTAATGTTAGTATTGCTATTTTACATCATGAATTTTAACTTTTCCTTTTTTTGTGTGTGTGTTTTTGGTCTCCCCTACCTCTCTTCCATCCCAAAATACCCCAGTTTGAGCACTCGGCTTTCAGAGCATATCTGGGGTTTTGTGTAAAATTGGTTTCAAAACAGGCCAACTGATTTTCGCCCGTTTGTGACGTCACATGCGATACCTACTTTGTATAATCCCTCCCGTTTTTCAGTTCCAACATTTTTTTAAAAACTTTTTCCACACAGAACCAGGAGATAACATGCATACAAACTGGCTCAATAACGCCACGTGCCAAAATAAGGACAATGTGGTATTGCAGGTGAAAGTACTTTATAAGCCAGAGAGAAGTTAGTTGGAATGAGTATATCTGAGGCTTGATTTACAGTAGGCTCAAACCTTTTGAAAAAAGTTTGAAGGACCTAAACAATATGATATTAAATATATTTTTTAAATGCATGGTGTAGACCAGTGGTTTTCAACCAGTGGTCCGGGGACCACCAGTGGTCCTTGAGGGAGTACCAGGGGGTCCCCAGCTAAATGAGTTAACAGAGCGTCACAGTCATTTTTAACCGCTTTGCTTTGGCTATTCAAAAATAGCAGATATACAAGCTCATAGCGCGGCACCGAGTGCCGCGCTATGAGCTTGCAGATCTGCTATTTTTGAAAAACCTTGAAAAAGGTTGAAAACCACTGGTGTAGACCCTTTAAAGATTCTTGCGCTGTTGTTCTTCCATTGCGATCGCAGGTTCCTGTGACTGCGCGGGCGAGCGTGTGGAGAACAGCTCTGCCTGCAACGGACGCGGGGCTCTGGTGTGCGGCGGCTGTGAGTGCAACCGGCCGTATCTCGGAAATCACTGCGAGAGTCAGCCACGCGTTGAGGAGCATTCTTCCCATTATTCACGGCACGGCTGTGGACCTGGTCCAGACAGCGCCGTGTGCAGCGGGAGGGGCAACTGCGTGGAGGGTGACTGTGAATGTAACAGACGAGAAAACCCAGAAGAGCGGTACACGGGACGCTACTGTGAGTGCAGCAACTTTGACTGTCCGACCACCGGGTGGAACAAGTGGAATATGAAGTGAGTTTTCTCAGCCAGTGGGTCGGGAAGCGGGTTACGAGTACAGTAGAGCTGTCACGATTACAGAATTTAAGTTGACGATTGGCATTGAACATTGGAACACAAAATATGAATAAAAATCACATTTCTGTTTGCCTTTTAGGCTTCGTAAACAGAATTGCACAAGGCAGATATGACAAATAACTAAAATATATAAGAAATTACTGACATTTAATAATTTTATACTTAAAATTTAACCACTTAAGGGGGCACGGTGGTGCAGTCGGTAGCGCTGTCGCCTCACAGCTAGAAGGTCCTGGGTTCGATTCCCGCCGGGGACGCTGTGGGCGCTGGGGGCGTGTCTTCTCCTCCGTGTCACTAGCGCCCATACCCTAGGTGGGGTTGGCGAAAGGGCCTACTCTGTGTGGAGTTTGCATGTTCTCCCCGTGTCTCCTAGGGTAGTTAATACCCTCACAAAAACATGTAGTAATCCTGGTCACTATAAAACGCCCATAAATACATATGCATTTACATATAAATATGCATCTCGAGTGTATTTAATAAATATCTTGCGTTCAATCCTTGACACACGGGCTGCCGTAGAACGCAAAAAGGACACTAGTGCGCATGCTCATAACTCTATGGTGTCCCCAAAAACGACTCAATAATTCTAC
The DNA here is from genome assembly GCF_963454915.1 of Gymnoscopelus microlampas. Classification (NCBI taxonomy): domain Eukaryota; kingdom Metazoa; phylum Chordata; class Actinopteri; order Myctophiformes; family Myctophidae; genus Gymnoscopelus; species Gymnoscopelus microlampas. The sequence continues at coordinate 8,024,563 of NC_139940.1, forward strand.
TTCCGGCAGGCTTCCGGGTGCTTCAAAACGCCAGTGAGCACATTCATTGAAATGATAGCTGGGGGCGGGGCAATCCGCCCTCTAGTTATATTATACCTCTATGGTTGGCTCTCATGCATTGAAGGAGGCATGAGCTCGGCCCTGGCCTCCCTAGGCTGGTGGGGGGAGTGTAGTGGCCAGGATCACTTAGCAAATTGGCACCGGGTGAAAAAAGGGTTACAAAATCGAGGGATACAACATTTTTTTAAACCACTTAAACCCATATTCTTAATTGACTGGGGTCCCCCAGGGCTCTGTCCTTGACCCGCTATTTTTTTCACACCAAATCTTTTAGCTGAAATTAGAAGAACTACAAGCATACGTGTTGCATTGCGACACATTGTGAGCTTGTATATCTTCTATTTTTGCCGAGCTGCTATCTTCGGCTGAAATATTAATTGTAGAGGAAAAAAGGAGTCCAAATATAGAGCCCTCTGGGATCCCAGTCAAACTAAGTATATAGGTTTTAAATGGTTAAAATACTGCAAATATCCTGGTAATGATTATTGCCTATTTTTGCCTAGGTTATGTGGGGGCCACGGCAGATGCGACTGTGGGACGTGCATTTGTCATCGCAACTGGACTGGTGACGATTGCTCATGCCTCCTGGACACCTCTGGCTGTCTGGCATCCAATGGGCAGATGTGCGCTGGGAGAGGGAGCTGTGAGTGTGGTGCGTGCAGATGTACCGACAGTAAGTTCCAAGGACCAACCTGTGAGGTCTGTCCTACCTGTCCGGGACTGTGTGAGCAGCACAGAACATGTGTGGAGTGTCGGGCATACGGAACAGGGAGCATGAAAAGCAGGTACTTGCTGGTGCACATCATATGATTTAGAGTAGAGCAGGGGTCTTCAACAGGGGGTCCGGGACCACTAGGGGGTCCTCAGAGTTACTACAGGGGGTCTGCCAAATCTTTGTGTGATATGTTTTATTTTTACCGTAACCACTTGAACCCTATAGCATCCCTTTTCCAAGGAGAACTTTTGCCAAAAAATAGCAGATCTACAAGCTCACAACGCCTCGCGCTGCGAGGTGTTGTGAGCTTGTAGATCTGCTATTTTTGGTAAAGAGGTATAGGTGTAGAGGGAAAAAAAAGAGCAGGCCACGTAAACAAAAGAAAGTTGAATCTGAAACACAATTTTATACAATATAGAGTAGGGGTTCCCTACTTCATCTCTCTCTCAGCTAGGGGGTCCTTGGCCTGAAAACGTTGAAGACCCCTGGAGTAGAGAAAAGGCCTGGGCAATGAACGGAAAATATATTGAAACCGACATTTAGAACCAATATCTGACTTAATCTTGCTCATTTTTTTTTTCTTAACCCTGTATTATACTTTGTTGTACATTGGTGGCGTACTTGTCCCATCTTATGCATGAGTTATATGTCATCACTGCCCTCTAGCCTCATTTTCTCTCTTCACTCTTCTGTCCATATAAGAGAACAGGAATTGAATTGGAATTTCATGCTCTCTTTTAACTGATTGTCCCTTCCTCGATCAGCTGTGAGGAAGAGTGCAGCTACCTCAACCTGACAAAGGTGGACAGCAGAGATGATCTCGTCGTTCCTGGAGTGAAAGTGTTCCACTGTAAAGAAAGGGACGAGAACGACTGCTGGTACTACTACACCGCCACACCCTCTGGAGACCAAGCCTGGGTGACCAAGGACAAAGAATGCCCCACAAATCCATTCGGCTAGCGACTCTTGAAGACTTAAGACACCCGGAGCGCTCGTTTCATGCAATTCATTTGTATTGATTTAAAATGCTGTTTTGACTTGAGGACATCCAGACACAACGCAAAATATAACGATAACAGTAACGATAAAGCGATGTAATTATATGTCGAAACGAGGTAAAATTTTACTGTGAATAAAAGCATCAACTTGTATGAAGGAGGCATCACCGAATGAAAATGAATAGTTTGATGTGAAATATTCACAGATGCATTTCCGCATCATTTATTTGTCACACTCCCAGTGTGTAAGTCCCTTTACTCGTACCTGTACCCGTTTAATTCTCACTGCTGTTGCTGCTATCAATTTCCCCACAGGGATCAATAAAGGTCTATCTTATCTTATTTTATCTTACCTTCCATTGAGCTAGAAGTACATACTGTACGATAACACACTAGTTTCAATGGAGACAGTAGTACATAGTAAGTCATACTAGCTTCCTTAGACACAGTAGTACGTACATGGTCAATACGATAAGAGTCCGATAAATGATGATTGACTATATAATGTATAATATAATTTGTTTTTACTCAAACTATCAAAGCATTGTTGAGCATGAGGACCCTAACTTGAAATTCCAGTCTGGTTTAAAAGTACCGCATAGTAAGAATCCGCTCTGCTGAAGGAACATACATGACAACATTCTTGATTCTGATGCCATTTCAGTTCTGCTCGATCTTAACGCAGATTTGTCACTATCGACCAAAACCTGCTTTTAAAATACATGGACGTTGGTCTGCAGGGACCATGTTTCAAAATGGTTTACTTCTTAGCTTAAACAACAAACCTTTGCAATCAGAGTAGGGAAAGGTTTAGTCTTACAAAGTGTGTATTTTGTACCATAAAGACCAGCCTCAGTTTTACATTACAGTCATTTAGCAGACGCTTTTTATCCAAAGCGACTTACAATACGTGCATTCAACATAGGTTTTACCAAGGTGCAAAGACATGTTATCAATGAGATCAGGAGTTAACCATAGAGAAGTGTGCACTCAGCGAGCTCTCCAGAGACCGGCTTCGAATGCTATCAATGCATTGAACGGGAGATTATCACGTTTTATCAGACCATTGAATGGGCGAGTAGGCGACGAGTAAGCGATATACGGACCTACCCGCGATTTGTCAGACCATTCATTGGGCGTAATCAGGAGCTACTGACCTACTTGGAGGCGGAGCAGTCCCCACAACAAAATGTACGATTCTGTGCCTATCGGTACATAACCCCAACGGCGCTGAGTAGGCTCAGGCGAACGTCGCACCGCTCAGGACGGCAACTCGGTCGCTTTAGCTCCCTCGGTGGTCCTTCACGGGGCTCCAGTTCGCCTGAGACTGCGCGCCTCCGTCATGGTTCGAAACCAAAACCAAAACCGAAACTGAACTATTTAAGTCATCTCCGTTGGAAGGTCAGTATGTCTTGATAACACCCAATGAATGGTCTGATAAATCGCGGGTAGGTAAGTAGGTCGCCTACTTCGTCCATTCAATGGTCTAATAAAAGGTGATAATGTCCCATTCAATGCATTGATAGCATCCGAATCAGGTGCTCCAGACTGGATTGCTGTATATGTGCCATTAGGAGAGAGGAGAGTAATAATCTCCTCAACTCCTCTCAGTTCCTCAAACACGCCCGATAACGAATAGTGACTGGCCATGTTCTGCTGCTACCCTAGACTCTGGAATAGTCTTTGTCCCACAACTGACACATTTCAATAAAATTTAAAGACCCACTTTTTCCTCTAGCTCTTAGTTGAGCCTGAGGTCACCTTTATGTTTTTTATTTTATTTGTCGACTCAATTGATTTTAAGGTAGGGTAAAGGTAGCTAAAATAAGTGCTAAATAGTTCTATTCTGATAGTAATCATTGCTATGAAGTGTTTGTTCACAGGGGTCTTCCCATCTCTCCAGATACCAATTTTATCCAATCAGGAGAGAGAGAACTCATACAGAAATTACACGAAGAAATGAAAAGACAAACTTTAAACTGGGACATTATAAAATGTAAGCTGAAAGATACTTGCTCCTGATTGGCTGAAATTGGCAACCCACACATACTAAATTTAAATTTAAATCAAAAGCTACATTGCTTTTGATTTTATAATTTTTTTTTTTTTTTTTTTATCCCTCGATTTTGTAACCCTTATTTTTCACCCGGTGCCAATTCGAAGAGATCCTGGGCGCTACACTCCCCTCACCAGCCTAGGGAGGCCAGGGCCGAGCTCATGCCTCCTTCAATGCATGAGAGCCAACTGACCTTCTTGTCACCTGACAGGGGGGAGTTTCCCCTGTAGGACGTAGTGCGTGCATGGGAGGATCACGTTATTCCAACCAGTTCCCTTCCCCTCCATCAGGCGCCCCGGCTGTCATGGGGGAGGCGTTATAGTGACCAGGATTACTACATGTTTTTGTGAGGGTATTAACTACCCTGAGAGACACGGGGAGAACATGCAAACTCCAGACAGAGTGGGCCCTTTCGCCAACCCCACCTAGGGTATGGGCGCTGATGACGCGGAAGAGAAGACGTGCCCACAGCGTCCCCGGCGGGAATCAAACCCAGGACCTTCTAGCTGTGAGGCGACAGCGCCACCGTGCCCTCCATGATTTTATAATTCTATTCAGATTTCTGTGTTTATTATGAGTTTCATGTTTTTTTTTTGTTGGTCATCTGCCTTGATTGAAAAGCACTCTTGGTCAACCCCTGGTGTTTATGAATGTGCTATAAAGATGACTTGACACACTGTGTATTCATGCAGTAACCTGGAGCACATAGCTAACTTTGATCAGCAAATTTTTCAACTGGTGCAGATATACAACTCTACATGTGTCTACTTTGTGTGTTCAGTTCAGAGTCTGCAAAGGACTTTACCAAGAAAAATAGACCACAGATCTCCTCTGGTAATGTAGCTTTTACCTGTGTTTCATCATGTTGTATTTTATTATTATTAATAATAATATTTTTTTCATTCATGCCAGATGTCTACAAGGAAATAATTGAATCTTATTTTCTCATTTTATTGTTCAAAATTTGTATCAAATTGTTTGGTGATTTATATTGTGCCACCTACACTCAAAGTCTGATAAGGTGTTTACTTCCACTTAAAATACAAACTCCTTTAAATTATGTCATTTATCACAAAATGTTTCTAAATCTAATGTCAGTAAAAGCTCGGAAATCTGCCAAACATTATCAAAAATATTACTGACTATTCAAAAGTGTATAGTGAATATATACACTTTTAAACACTATTATATATCACTTCAGATCAACTCGAAAGTGTGAGCATGTATGAAAAAATGTAATGTAGCACAATTCAGAATTTAGGTGGCTGTCTGTGTGGCGTAGAGGTAAACATTCACCCACCACTGCAGAGACCCAGAGGTCAATCACACAAACACAATTGGCAGTGACAGTGAGAGATCATGTGCTTATCGCTGATTTAGCAGACGTTCTATCCGACCTACTAAGTTGCTTCAGCGAAAGAGATATAAACATTGTCTACGAACATCAGGTGAAGGGGTCAAGTAAAGCGCTAAGAAAACAAATGTTGTGCTACAAAGTAAATGATATCAACAAACCCAGCATTTAGGGCTGTCACAATTACAACATTTAAGTTGATGATTAATTGTCATACAAATAATTGTCATTAACGATTGAATTTTGTTTTTGGCATTAAACATTGGAATATATATTGGAATATTGGAATATATGCAATCACTTGACACTGTGTTGTCAAGCAGTAACCTTTGATTTAATGTGGGCCACTTGGCTAACTCTGATCAGTAAATATTTCAACTGGTGCAGACATACAACTCTACGTAAAGTTTGTGTGTTCAGTTCAGTCTACAAAGGACATTACCAACAGAAACACAAGACCACAGACCTCTTCTGATAATGTAAGGGCATGATTTTTGTTGTACTATTTTCTCTCTCATTACCGACAGACAGGTACCTCACTCAATACATTTGTATTTAATCATAACTTTAAAAATGTTTCTTAATTTTTTTGTATCCTCTTTTAATTGTTCAAATAAATACTTCAATATCATTTTTTAACCTTAACCCTGTTTTTCATTTTTGCAATATTTGTATCAAAACGTTTGGTGATTTATATTGCACCACCTACACTGTTTGTTTGCTAAGGTGTTCACTTCCATTTAACCCATTAAGACCTGAGGCTGATTAACAAAATGTTTTCTAAATCCTAACGCTTTAAAAAAAAATATATATATATATATTCAAAGATTTGCACAAATTTTCACGATTTTACAAAAATAGCAGATCTACAAGCTCGTAGCGCGGCACTCGGTGCCGCGCTACGAGCTTGTATATCTGCTATTTTTGAATAGCCTAAAGAAATCTAAAAGTGACACAGATGCGTTCCCGGTCTTAACACTCTACCCGCCGGGCCCGTAGCCTACGGGCCGATAAATCCAACTGTAAAGCGCCGATCCCGTAGCCTACGGGCCGTGGTGCTTTTTCCTTTTTTTCGAAAAAAAAAAACTTTTTTCCATTTTCTACACGGACCATTTCATTCTAACACCACCGGAAAGCCCTTATTTGGGATTCCGGTTTTGCCGATGCCGTCAGCCCTCATTCTAATGACGAAACTGAAACTCAATTTTCTCCTTGTTGTTTTCTTCTCCTCGTCGATCACTGTTTAACATAAACCGTTCTAACTACAACATGGAGGCACCGTTTGACACGCGTTCTTCAGTGGTAGAAGCTAAACATCGCAGACATGTTTTTAACAAGGTCTATGGCGATGTTTTTAACAAGGTCACAGATGTTTTTAACAAGGTCTATGGCGACGTGAAAAAAACAAAAAACAACAATAAAACGTTGGCACTGGTGAGTACATTATGAGATTAACCTATGGCGGTCAATGTGTTAATGGGTTAAAACAAAAATTCCTGTAAATTATATAATTCATCCCAAACTTTTCTAAATCAAAGCCAAACATTTATCCCCCCCCAAAAAAACGAATCACTCAGCAGTATCTAAAATGAACCCTATAGTGAAAAATAAAAATGTAATTGCAGGACGACCATGAAGCCGCTCTCTCTCTGTCTACTGCTGGGTTTATTCCACTCCGGCTGGGCTACAAGAGACGCATGCCACGACGGTAACATCTCCTCCTGCCAACAGTGCATCCAGAAAGCACCAGAATGTGCTTGGTGCACCGACGAGGACCGCGGCTTATTTATCCGTTGTCATACTCTAGAAACGATGCAAATGATTGGCTGTGCAGATATCTACCACCCTCAGGGCAGTGTGCGGGTGGTCAGAAATCAGTATCACAGCATGTAAGTAAATGCACTTCAAGTCTGAACCCATTAAGACCTGAGGCCGATTCTACAAAATGCCTTCCAAATCAGCTGTAGTTTTCACACTTTCTTTGTGCAAGGTCCACCGTCCACCGCCCCCCCCCCCCCCCCCCCTTCCATCTGACATGTTTTTGTGCCCCCCACACCTGCCAAAAAAAAAAACGTTTTTGGCAGGTTTTTCCGTTCGTCACAAAGAACCAGGAGATAACATTTTCCAAAAATGTTATCACAATTTTATACAACATAGAGGGGGTCCCTGCTTCATCTCTCTCTCAGCTAGGGGGTCCTTGGCCTGAAAACGTTGAAGACCCCTGACATAGGGTCAAAGACTACTGTAGGTGATAGATACAGGGTAGCAGTCCTTATATTTTGTCAAAGTCAATACAGTTAGGCAAAATATAAGGACACCTAGTACAGCCAAACAGCACCCAGCATCGGTATTAACAATGTTAATGTAATGACTCCCAATTTTGTGCAGTAATACATTGAGGCAGAACTTGCGAGCCGATACTCCATCCTGTAGCTTCAAACTGTATAAACAGACCTGTTGACATCCATCCCTAACGCTTCTAGCATGTTAATAAATCAATCATTGAGCAAAGGTCAGTGATGGGGCAGAATCCCCATGTTCTGAACCTGCTAGAACAGTGCCCTAGTTGCTCAACCTGTGTGTGTGTGTGTGTGTGTGTGTGTGTGTGTGTGTGTGTGTGTGTGTGTGTGTGTGTGTGTGTGTGTGTGTGTGTGTGTGTGTGTGTGTGTGTGTGTGTGTGTGTGTGTGTTCCCTATCAACATAATCAACTGAAGTTTAAATTCCGCTAATGCTAATAACATCCTCATTAAAAGCAGTTCACAGGATCAGTCTGTTATATTTCAACATTCTGAGATTCTTTTAACTTGTTATTCATTATTCCATCCACTGTACAACCTGCAAAGGGCTGAACAACAAACAGAAGCCCAGCCTGCCTTTCTGATGCCCCAGGAGGTAAACATCACTCTGAGACCTGGAGCGCCACAGTCCTTCCCTCTAACGGTCTCCTTACCTAAAGGTCAGCTGACCTCCTCAGAACTGACCATGGACTCCAGCCCCCTTCCAGAAGGAGTCAACATCACATACACCACCCTCTCCACCCAGAACCTCCTGGTTATACAGGTCAGAACCTCACATACACAGCCCTCATCTCTCCACCCAAAAACCCCCTTGTTATACGGACGGGTCAGAACATCACATACATCACTCTCTCCACCCTTAACCCTTTAAGACCGGGAACGCATCTGTCACTTTTTGTTTGAGCTAAAAAAAAGCATTATGGAACTCGAAACCTAGATTGAAAAATAAGCAGCATAGCGCGATCAGAGATTAAACAATGAACGCGCGTCCAACGCGTCTAACGTGTCGACGGCCAACTGGACAAACTAGCAATTGACGCGTTATCGAGTCAACCGCAGTCAAAGAGTTAAAGTGAACATTTTTAACTCAAATCTTTGCTTCTGGGTGGGTCCCTGGAACAAAATATTTTGAGATGGGGGTCCGCAGCCAAAATACATATCATTTTTGGGGTCCTTGACATCAAAAAGTTTGAGAACCACTGATATATATATATATAGCAACATAAGTAAAAAAAAAAAAAAAAACTGTTAGGATTGAGGAGGCAGTAGAATCCCCGAGAAGCATTACGATTTGAGTTACAAAAACTACTAAAACATATATATATTAGTGATGAGCGGGTCGGGTTTTTTCATGACTCGGCCCGCCCCGCCCCGCGACGGAACCCAACCCGCCTCAACCTGCCCCGCGAACCCATATATAAATCTATGGCTCAATCCGCCCCGCGACCCGCGATTTTTTTTTAATTCTGTAAAATCATGGTTAGAAAATAATCCCCAAGTGTATTCAAACTGTTTTATTGTTATTATTCTTATTCTTATTAGGAATAAAGACAAAACAAGAGCACGTGATCATTTTATTTTTTTTTGCGTGTGAGAGCGGCTGACCCGCTCACCCACAGCCCGCATAATTGCCTCTGAAATTCTGACTCGACCCACCCGCGCCGCGGGTTGACCCGCGGGTCCCGCGGGTTACGGGTCGACCCGATCATCACTAATATATATATTCAAAGATTTGCACACATTTTAAAAAAATAGCAGATCTACAAGCTCGTAGCGCGGCACTCGGTGCCGCGCTACGAGCTTGTAGATCTGCTATTTTCTGAATAGCCCAAAGAAATCAAAAAATTACACAGAGAATGCGTTCCCGGTTAAAGAAGTGAATTATAATAATCAAAGAATCAATAAGGATATTGGACAACATAATGAATACTAATTGCTGTAGGTCAACGTGGAGCTGACCCAGTGTTCCGGTGAGAAGAACCGGAACAATACTGAGCCCTGGACGGTCCACATTACACCCAAAGACTCCTCACTGAGCCTGGATCTACAGCTGATACCGGCATGTCAGTATGGATTGAAACACATACAAATGTTACTACAGTTGTGTCCGATATCACATTCATCACTAATGGACCTACATACATACTAATCAGTATGCTATTTTCAGCAAACTATCAAAGTGTACACTAAATAGTGTGTTTCACTTCGGACATACAACGGAATATTAGGAAAGTACCCCATCTGGTGACAAAGCAGAGGTACTACAGATGGCAGCTACCTCATTGCATTGTGGATTTTTTATAGCAGCATATTATTATTGCAAACTATTAAAAAAATCGGAATTAAGTATGCATCTCATGTACTATTTAGTCCCTCCTAAGCATTCGGACATACTAAAAAGTCTCACATACTAATCTGGCACACTAAATGAATAGTATACTGGTATGCGATTTGGCGGTTCTCTGATTTTTTCTTTTTAAATAGGCTCTGTTATGATTAATTGACCACATATATGAAGTTAAACAAGTAAATTCTATCCAAACGCTATCTTAAAAGTAAATTCAGTGCCTCAAAAAATATGTTTGAGAGCGTTTTAAAGTTTTAAAACCGAAAGTAAAAACACAGCAGAGAAAACAATGGCTGCCGTTCCATTTTTGTCGGCTGCACTCGGTTCCATTCGGTTTCACTCGAACTCGCCACACGGACACGGACGCGCGCGTGCGTGCGTTTCATTTCCGTCCCGGACAGAGCTGGATACCCAGATGTCAAAACATAAATAGTAGGGAAAATACGGATTTCAGAAAGAGGACTGTTTCAATGCAGGAAAACACCCCAGCATCATTATATAGTGGCTAATAGAGGGGGGAAAATGCAAAATATATATATATATATAAATATTTTTAAATTTAGGCTTCAAGTTACCTAGAATCCCTTTAAGGTTAATCTAGCAACCATGGGTTCTTGGAGGAACCAAATTGTAATGGGACGTTTTTTGGAGTATAGGTATACATTTCTGTTCAGTTGCCTTCGATTATTGTTTTTAATGTTCTTTTAATACTTTCTTGTGTTATCGTTCGTCCAAAATGCAATCAACAGGTTCATGTGACTGCATGGACGAGCGCGTGGAGAACAGCCACGTCTGCAACGGAGTCGGGGCTCTGGTGTGCGGCGGCTGTGAATGCAACCGGCCGTATCTCGGAACTCGTTGCCAGAGTCAACCGCACGTCGATCGGTCGTCTTTAGGGAGCGAAGAAGACGGCGTCTGCCAACGTGGTGACAGCGCCGCCGTCTGCAGCGGGAGGGGCGACTGTGTGGACGGGGAATGTTTGTGTTACAGAGAGAATCCCACAGAGCGCTACACTGGACTGTACTGTGAGTGCAGCAAGCATGACTGTCCACGGTTTGGACCCAGGTACTTGACCCCTTCAATCCGGGAACGCATCTGTGTCACTTTAGATTTGAACTGAAGGGTAGTTAATACCCTACCCTCACAAAAACATGTAGTAATCCTGGTCGCTATACCGCCTCCCCCATGACAGCCGGGGCGCCTGATGGAGGGGAAGGGAACTGGTTGGAATAATGTCTTCCTTCCAAGCGCTACGTCCAACCAGGGAAACTGAAACTCCCCCCTGTCAGGTGACAAGAAGCTCAGTTGGCTCTCATGCATTGAAGGAGGCATAAGCTCGGCCCTGGGCTACCTAGGCTGGCGGGGGGAGTGTAGCGCCCAGGATCACTTAGAGAACTGGCACCGGGTGGAAAAGGGTTACAGAATCGTGGGATAAAAAAAAAAAAAAAAAAAACTTTAGATTTGAACTATCATTTTATACTTTGGCTATTTTTTTGAAAAATAGTGAAAATGTGTGCAAATCTTTGAATATATATATATTTGGAAACAACATTTTTAACTCAAATCTTTTCTTCTAGGGGGGGTCCCTATTACAAAATATTTTGAGATGGGGGTCCGTGGCCAAATGCATATCATTTTGGGGGTCCTTCACATGAAAAAGTTTTAGAACCACTGACATAAAATATTTTGTTCCAGGGACCCCCAGAAGCAAAGATGTTAGTTACAAATGTTCCCTTCAAACAATATATATATTCAAATATTTGCACAAATGTTTGAGATTTTTCCAAAAAATAGTAGATCTACAAGCTCATAGCACTCATAGCACTCGCTGCCGCGCTATGAGCTCGTATATCTACTATTTTTGAATAGCCCAAAGTATAAAATAATGCAGGTTATAGCTAAAAATCGAAGAATCGAAGAATTCGATATCAAAACGAATATGATGGGAGGTATACTGTAGAGGTATGGCTTGGGGTGACTCCCGTCTGTTTCTACTCACCTGTTTGACAGAGAAGCATTCAGCTTAAAAAGAAAAGTCAGCAGTACAAAGGGAAGACATCTCGCACAGTTTAACCACACAAGGTGGTCTACAGTAGACTAGGAGTAATATAAACTCCACAGACACACAAACACAGACACAAAGTACCAAACGTGTGGCTCTGTCTCTTTAAGCTGCTTACTGGGTCTGGGGTCTGAACACCCCACAGTAAGTTAGCTTGATGTCTATAAACTGTTCCGCTAGCTTGTTTACAAGACATTTACAAGACATTACAAGACATTTACACACATTTACAAGCTGCAAAACTACATTATTCATGCAACCATATTTAACCCATTAAGACCTGGAACGCATCTATGTCGTTTTTTGATTTGAGCTAAAAATAAAGCACTATTTTACACTTTGGCTATTCAAAAATCGCAGATCTACAAGCTCATTTTTAGCTCAAATCTTTGCTTCTGGGGGGGTCCCTGGAACAAAATATTTTGAGACGGGGGTCCGCGGCCAAATACATATCATTTTGGGGGTCCTTGACATGAAAAAGTTTGAGAACCACTGATATAGAAACATACGTTTTTTTTTCAAAAAACATATGATTACAAGATATTTTGTAGAATCGGAACCTCAGGCCTTAACGGGTTAAAGTACTGTATGTCCTTTGACCGACGGTCCGAGATATCCTAACGATGACTGAATTATAAATCCTATTTTGATCTAACAGGTTATGTGGGGGCCACGGGACGTGTGAGTGTGGGCGGTGCATTTGTGATTCCATGTGGGCCGGTGATGATTGCTCATGTTCCCTGGACGAAACCTCCTGTTTGGCGTCCAATAGACAGATCTGTAACGGGAGAGGGAGTTGCGATTGTGGCGCGTGTATATGCACCCACAGTCACTTTCAAGGACCGACCTGTGAGGCGTGTCCTACCTGTCCGGGAATATGTACGTTGCACAGAGACTGTGTGAAGTGTCGGGCATACGGAAAACAGGAACACCAAGAACCCAGAATCAGGTAATCGCTTGTGTGCACATGATATAACTGTTAGTAGAGAATAGGGGGAGCGCAGAATAAAATAGGATTAAAGTGGTTAATCCGACTAATCGATTTATAGAATTATAGAGATTATAGACATTTTGCATGTTGATTTGCTGATAATTTCTATTTATTTTCAATACGTTGGCGTCAGACCCCGGCGGGTATTAGGTAGTTTTTTGTTGTTGATTTTTTTCACACAGAACCAGAGATAATGCGATCCGAAGATGTGCTGCTCCATTCACTCCCTGGTTAACTCATACCAGTGCCAAACTTATTTCTGGCTTTATCATCCCTGTGCCAAGGCCAAAAATACATTGTAAAAAAAGAAGTGCTTAGGAAGCGAGATACAGCCTTTTTCAGTAAGATGTAAAACACGTGAATGGAGCAGCAAATCTTCAAATCATGATATCTTGGGTTTTGGAGGAAAAAAAACATTTTGATTTTTTTCTTTTTTTTTCATGATGTCGGCGACGTCATTGGCACTCTGGGCTTATGAAAAACGTGACGTCGGCGACGTCAATGGCACTGAATGAGTTAACTTATTGCTTAAAAATGCTCTATCTCGGCTCCTGAGTACTTTTTTTTTACACTATATATTTTTGGCAAAACATGCTATTTTCAACTTGAACGGTTAATATCGGATCATTCTTTTTCCCCCATTCTACGAGACCCCTGTGTGTATAATGAGGAGTGGTTTTAGACCATTTTCACCTCTCTACTAAAGGAAAGGGGTGCGCTGGATTCATAACACAAGTGGTTAATGCGACTAATCTATTTATAGAATTGTAGAGATTATAGAATTTTTGCATGTTGATTTGCTGATCATTTCTATTTATGAACGATGGCGTCAGACCCCCGGCGGGTATTAGGTAGTGGGTGGCTAAGCTATTTGGAAATATACGCACGCACGCACGCACGCACGCACGCACGCACGCACGCACGCACACACACACACACACACACACACACACACACACACACACACACACACACACACACACACACACACACACACACACACACACACACACACACACACACACACACACACACACACACACACACACACACACACACACACACACGTTGTAGCCCTAGTAGAGAACGTCAAATGCAACCATTTTCAACCTGGTGTCTCTAAATGGTTAATTGAGTGTCATGTCCTCAGGTGTGAGGAGGAGTGCAGCCACCTCAACCTGACATTGGTGGACAGCAGAGATGATCTCATCCAGCCTGGAGCGGCATATAACACTTACCACTGTAAAGAAAGGGACGAGTTCGATTGCTGGTTCTACTACACCATACGCCCCGGAAATGGGTTATACCAAGTCTCGGTGACCAAGGACAAAGACTGCCCCCCTTCTCCATGGGGCAGATAATCACACCACGAACAACCACATTTCTCCGGCATACTGGCTGCAGTGGCTTGCCCAGAATCTTTTGACTGTGGTGGCCCAAGCGGGGCACTGTCTAGTGCAGGGGTGGCATGTGGACACATTTTGTCTTGAGTGAAAACGATGCATATTCAAAAAATAATGCCAGAGTATAACAAAAAATTGTGCAAAACTTTAAATCAACTTTTTATTATATTAAAATAAACCCTAGATTGAAGCTTTAAAACGGTTTAATTTGCCAAACACTTTTATAGTCAACCGTGTTCAATGCCTTAGCACTTCTTCTTCAGTGCTTAGCACACCTAAATGGCTTAGCCATTTATTTTCATGAGCTTTAGAGAAGAACAGCTTTACTCACAGGCAGCACCGCTGTCAATCAAAATCTAAATATTATTTCTTCTCTTGGATGCTCTCCACACGAGAGCATCACTGCGTAATGGAATGCGGCACAATAATCATTTTATCTAGATCATCTTGTTTTCATAATCGTTGGAAGCCAACATCGTAGTTCAATCAAAATCTGAGTACTCACCCAGCCCTTTTAACAATACCGACTTTCAGTTTGGACAGCGACTTCATTTCAGACTATGATACAATGAGGTGCACATCAGAAGCACAACCCCATTAGTAAAGACGTGTAATGAAGTGAATGCAGATGCAACTGAGAGAGAGAGAGAGAGAGAGAGAGAAAGAATGTACCTCCATACGAATGATAATGCAGTTGTTCCTGGTTGTGAGACTGGTGCTGTGTTGAAAGCGAAGGTCTCTTGCTTGAAGACTTAACTCCTGGCACAGCTCTGTTTTCTTCTTTTCTAAGAGGTCAAACCACAGTACAAGCAACATATCACACCAATTGACCCAAAGAACAAACAAGAAGATATAGTTAAAAGGAGGAGAGTGTTTATAAAATGCAACTTTCAATGGCAAGATAATGACTGGGATTCAAATAAAAAGCACCAACAACTATACGTATCTAAATATTCCTAACCACTTTCAACCTGTCGTTCGTAATTTGGGCAGGTCATCATTATAGGTGAAATGTTTAGATATTTATATACATTTTTATACTAAAATAGCAGATCTACAGTACAAGCGTTGTAAGCTTGCTGAACGGCTATTTTACTACTTTTGTGCGACATCGCACGTATAAAATAGGGCTCAAGTCACATAACAAGACAGCCGTCAAGCCGACATGGTGTCAACAAAATAATATTACATTTTTCGTCATGTTCCTTATCAAAACTGCATCACAGGTGTTTTGCACACCTGAATACAAGTCTTGGTGACAGGTGTGTAGGTTAAGTCATCTAAGAAAGATGAATAAGCATACATACTGTACATGAAGGTCTTTGACCGAAATGTTAGGAATTTCAATAAATGTTCAGCAAGTGTACGACAGTGTGCAGCTATTCACTTCTCTCTTACCAAAACTGTAAAATAAGTCCAACATCACTACACACCAACAGTCGATGATGAGTCATCACAACTTCATTCATTCATTTTCTATAGAGCTGATTACACGGGCAAAAAGGTTGACAATTGTTTTATATATGGCATAGGTGGTTAAGCACTGCCCACAGTAACAGACAATTCGGCAACTCGTCAATGACGTTGATGACTGTTGATGGCCCTGTTGGTCTGCACTCTTTTTCCCTCTACCCCAAATCTTTGTCAATAACTAATCCACAAGCTCACAACACCACGCAATGTGATGCATTGTGAGCTTGTAAAGCTGCTATTTTTGCACCAGAATAGGGACACTAGGGATCATGTGAGTCAATAATCTTTTACAAAAAAACAATACGTTCTTCAGCTATCAGTACAATGGAACACTTACCAAATGATGACACGTTCCCTTCTTTGTCAAACTTCATCTGTAAACCAAGAAAAACAATACAATGGTGGTTGAAAAACAATCAGTGACGCTGATGACAGTTCTATCAATAAATGACATGTACAATATGCTCTTAGTCAACATTCCGTTGGGTGGAATCCTTGTATGCCCTAAACTATTACTTTTCAGGAAAAGGAAAAAAAGATGTGTTCCAATGGATCCAATGTAGTTATTATATAGTCACAAGCTGTTGTTAATACTTTTGATTGGTTAAATATTTATTATAAAACCCAAAGACACACTTTTACTTTCACTCCTGTGCGACACTGTTGCACCAAATTAAACCAAGTAAGGATGATTTACGAAAAAAAAAACATTTGAATACGAAGATACCAGGTTTCTGCCTGACAGTGACAATGTGTTTGATCACTGTGGTAAGTCCTAAAGATCGTACTTGAGAAAGAAAATCTGATTTGGCTGCAGTCTGGACAATTCACACCAGCAGCGATATTTCGATGGCGCGTTCTGAGAAGAGACGAGGTTCATTCAATGCATTGTCTACAGCAGTGGTTCTCAATCTGTGGGGGGTCCCTGCATGATTTTTGGGGGTCCCCAGATGATAGTAAAGTGACAATTTAAGGACTTTTAAGACCTTTTAAAAAAGACCATTACTGCATCAAAAGTTATCAACAAACTATTAGAAAAACTGGTGGTCACGTTGCAAGCTTGTAGATCGGCCATTTCCACAATATTTATCTGTGGAACCGAGTCAAACTAAATGTAATGTCTCAACTCCTACAATTCCAAGTGCTTGTCAGGGTGGGGGGGGGTCACCATTTCTGGTCTACAGAGAGGAGGAGTGACCACCGCTTTCCCCACGTGGTAGGAGGTGGAGCCAGTAAAAAGTGAAGCTTCAAAGTTGAATGAAGGCAAACTAGATGATGCCACTGTGTGTGGTGAGACAGAGCGCACTATCCTCTGATGCTTTTGACATGGTGGACTTTGGTTCCTTACCACGACAAACGCAGGGGCCACACTGGAGGGGGAGGTCTCTGTCACTTGCTGGCGGATGAAGGGCTCTGTTAAAAAAAGAAAAAAAAGACACAAGCTTCAGCACAACGCACTGTTAACATGTTTATTCTTCCATTATATCTCACTGTTTTATATTCCAATTCCATATAATTTTTGTTTACAACGTTTCCATCGGATCTTCTTCAGGTTAAAAAGTGACATCTCTATATACAAACAACAAAAAAATGAGCGTTTGCCCCACCTGGTGACTGGGGACGGAACCAAAGTTGAATATAAAGCTAGACATAGTATCATAGTCTGTAGAGTATAATAACTTCCTTTTATGTCACTTTTTAATCTGAAGAAGTACAAGTACGGATATTGGAAATAAAAAACTATTTATACAGAGCATAAAAAAGGCTTATTTTCTTAGATTCATTATGAGGCTGGAACAGCCAGGGCGAGAGATTATGTTATGTCATAGTACTCTGACAACAACGGGGACAACAGGTATGACATAACCGGAGGGGCATGCGTTCCCAACGGGCCCTAGTTTTTAAAAAGGGGCTTAAAGGGTTATTTCACTTTCATGTCTGGGGTCATGTTGATGTCTACTCTGGCTTTTGTCAGCACCCCAAGTTCTTGATTCAGTATTTAGATATTTGATATTCCTTTTATTAGACACGCCCCCTTCCTATATAAATCCATTGTAACTTCAAACTTTTTTTTACCCCCAAAACAGTTATAAAATATAAATTTAAAAAAAATTATAAAACATGGCCCCTCAAGCATTAGAAGGATAATATCAGTCAAAAGAAACATGGAAGTGTGTTTTCAATGAATCCGACATGATTAAAATGGAGTTTGAAATTACAATGGGTTCATATAGGAAGGTGTCTGATAAAATGAATATCTATTATCTAAATACTGAATCAAGCAACTTCAAAGCTGTCTGTGGTGCTCACAAAAGCCAGATGTTAAAATGACCCCAAACACGTTTGAAAGGGAAAAATCCCTTTAAAGCTGCAAAGTGATATTTCTTGGTTAAATCAAGTTTTTTTGGTAAAAAGTTAAAGCTATACTCTGATAGTATTGCTATAGTGTGTCTTTTCAGTAACAGGGGACTCCCCGTCTCATGGCTCTGTTTCAAATGCCAGAAGAAATCATTGTTCATTGTAAAATAACATTCAAAAAGGGCATGTTATCACTGGTACTGTATGTTATTAATAGGCACAGTGTTTCACTCACAAGACCTTCATCGGGGTAAGGATAATTCAGGTCTTGCGACAATAAACAGTTTGTTACAGTAGCTTACAGTACAAGTAATGACAGTGAGAAGCATTCTGTTATTTTTAATGTGTCTGGAGCTAATCTCACAAACTGCAGGTGCCGATCAGCACCAAACGTTGTGTGCACACTGCCAGCAGGCCACAGAAGTGCCTCCACTATGTTTTTCACATGCGTTTTATAATTCTGAAATATTTAACTTACATAATGTAAATCAATGGAGCACCGATCGGGGGCTGAGACCTTGACAATACAGTATGCATCAGCTGTGTGCATCATGCCAGCCAGTATGAATGACCAGTCTTACCATTCCACCTGGTTCCTGCTTGCAGCAGCGTCTGAGGTCTTGCTTGTTGTTGTTGTTGACATCTAAATAGAGGTTTTTGACTGCATGAGCCCAACGTTGAATAGTTGCACCGCCGGTGCCATCCAGCCTTCCAACAGCTGGCTGGTTTTACGTAGCTGAACGGGTAGACACCAGTGCCAGCTCTGCCTGTGTCAGGCAACACTTTCTGACCCAAACTTGAAATGTATGTGCTGCTGCTGGTGCTGCTGCTGGTGCTGGTACTTGCACGGCGCTGCAGTGGGCGGAGGCGTGTCCCACATGATGACAGGAGGTACATTCTGTTGCAGTTCATCCAGGGGGCTGGCAGTGCCCTGCCCATCTTCGCCACCAGCACACTGGCACAACACAGAGTGTTCACACAGGCTGTCATGCTTCTTCTGGACGGCTGACGTTCAGTACCAGAGAAATGTCATGAAAATTACCCCCAAAAGTGGAAGGATTGCTGGGAGAAAGGTAGTGCAAGCTTGCAGGCTCCATTGGCAAGCAAAGCTGGAATTGTGTACACATGTAACAGTACAATGGATCAAGCTAATGTCCACACAGGTCTGCAATATAGAAATAGTTTTCAAAGTCTTTAACACAGTCGTGTAATCTGTGTCATGCACAACACATACACAGTCAAATTGGATATTTGACTATCAAATTCATTCTTGTTTTAGTGTCAACATCACCCTTGACCCTTTACAGTAGATCTCCATGTGAACTTCCTTACAGACAGTGCAACATGTTAGCATCACAGAGCTATGAACGCTACCGTGTGTTGTGCAGCTGCTGTTCTCCAGGCACAGTCCTTGTTGTGACAGCTGGAGCTCTCATAGTGTGTCGGTGCTGCAGACGGTCCACAATGAAGCTCAACAAGCGCGTTTTTCCTCCAGAAACAGGGCTTTATAATGGAGGAGTGGCACCAGAGAGACACACAGGCAGGGCAGAGGGTACAGAGGCTACGTCCCATAGCCAGTGGGCATGGTCGCGCTGTGATTGGCTGGTGGGTTGTCAAGCGACGAAGGTGTGTGTGTGGTCTGTTTTCATAATCATTTCATGAATTTAATACATTATGGATCCTGTCGTGTGTGTGTGTGTGTGTGTGTGTGTGTGTGTGTGTGTGTGTGTGTGTGTGTGTGTGTGTGTGTGTGTGTGTGTGTGTGTGTGTGTGTGTGTGTGTGTGCGCGCGCGTTATCCAAACTCCGGGAACAAACTATAGCCAATCACAGAGGGACAGTCCCCTCCAGGCTATGGGATGTAGACGCTGCCTGACCAGTGACCACAATGCACCGCGGTGTGATGTTGTGGTTCTTCGTCGCACACGTGCGGAGAAATCCAATACACAGTCACACACACGCACGCACGCACACGCACACGCACGCGCACGCACACACACACACACACACACACACACACACACACACACACACACACACACACACACACACACACACACACACACACACTGTTACAGTGATACAGACTACACATTATGCGTATTGATTGATTGATTGATTGATTGATGTACTTTATTTAGTAAGACATGAGAACAACAGTACATGGAAGTACAAATTCACAATACAAGGTCTACTAAACTGGAAGACTCATAAAAGCACTGAGCTTGTTTCAAATGAGTTCCCCATGCACACAAATCATGATGACATATAAGAGACAGACAGATATACACAACTACTATAGAATGTCATACAATCAGTTTCCAGGTTACTGGTATGAAGAGTGAGAAATATGTACAAAAGGAGAAGGAGAGAGGGGGGGGGGTAGGGGGGTAGGTTAGGTTAGGACTTAGACAGGGGCCATTTTCCAATTGCAGCCTCCTGAAGGTGTATCTTTAGGGCTGTTTTGAAAGAGAGTAGGGTTTTACACTCCTTTACTCCTTTTGGTAGGGCGTTCCACATTTTTGATGAATAGCATGAGAACGAGTTACTTCCCTTTGTTGAGCCAAAAAAGGGTTGGACAAGGTTTGTGGAGCTGCCTCTGGTATTGTGATCGTGGACATCATTAACATTTTGGAAGTATTTTGACAATTACAGGGGGATCCCAATGTTGTGATATATCTTGAAGACCAGGCCCATAGCAAGTTGCTGTACTCTGTCCGCAACCCTAAGCCATCCAATCCTATCAAAATGATCAGGGGTTAGATGGGTTTTGTAGTTGAGGCCAAGAAGTAGCCTTACAAGTTTGTTTTGGGATGTTTGGAGCCTTGTTTTTAAGGCCTTGGAGGTGTTGTGATACCATGAAGTACATGCATAATCGTAATGACCTTGTATGAGGGCCACTGCAAGAGTCTTCAGAGTCTTCTTACTGACTTTACGATCAATACTCCGCAAATAGCGTGTTTTTTTGTGGACCGTTTTGATCGTTTTTTCAGCATTTTTGTCACCAGAGAGGTCAGCCTCCAAGATAGAGCCCAGGTAGGTAATTTCGTTTTTTCTTTTGATGATATCATCACCCGCTTTGATCGTGAAGCTCTCTGCCTTTCTGAGGTTAGGAGTGGACCCAAAGAGGATGCATTCCGTTTTGCCCAGGTGTAATGAGAGCTTGTTGTCGGAGAGCCAGATGCAGATCTTGTTGAGTTCAGAGCTGAGAGTTTTCTCAACCTGCAGCCTGTCCCTGTCCGAGACTAGCAGGGCCGAGTCATCTGCGAACAGGAACAGGTTGCAGTCGCAGGCTGACGACATGTCATTCACATATATCAGGAACAGTAAGGGTCCTAGTATACTTCCTTGGGGAACACCACAAGTCACTGGGAGGGGGGGGGACTGGGTGCCGTTTACTTCCACCACTTGCTCCCTCCCTTCCAGGTAGGATCTCATCCAGTTCACTGACGTGTCATCAAAACCTATTGCTTTGAGCTTATTGATCATAATCGGGTGATTAACGGTGTCAAAAGCCTTCTGGAGGTCCAGCATGACCATGCCGCAATATTTGCCCTTTTCAATCTCTTGTTTGATAGAGTCGTTCAAATAGAGAAGGCATGTGTCAGTGGAGTGGTTTGTTCTGAAGCCAGATTGGAATTTGTAGATTAGATTTTTCTCGGCAAGATACTTGTCGACCTGTTCATAGACTATTTTTTCCATGACTTTCGAGATGGAGCTTAGAATAGAAATAGGGCGGTAGTTGCCAGGGTCTAATTGGTTTCCTTTTTTGAACAGAGGGGTCACCCTTGCTTTTTTGAAGTCGTTGGGGACCTGTCCCTGTGTGGTGGAGAGGTTAAATATGTGGGTAATGATTGGAGCAATGGAGGCGGCTGAGTCTTTTAGAAATTTGGGGGGGATATTGTCGAGGCCTGTGGCTCTGTGTTGATGAAGAGCACTCAATTTTTTAAACACCTCTTCTGTTTTCACAGGGGAGAGTTTAAAGTCATCTTTGCAAACACCCTGTTTTTCGTAAAATGAGACAACATACTCCTCACCATATCTCCCAGAGTGTGGAGGAAGTTTTTCAACCAAATCTGAGGCTACGGTCGTGAAGAATATGTTGAGGATTTTACTCACTTCGTGTTTGGATGAAATGAGAGTGTCATTCACCTTGAGGCTTAAGTTTGAAAGCCTGGTTTTCAATTTTTTGCTGCAGCCTAGGAGGTTCTTGAGTAGCCTCCAAAGCTCTCGTGGTTTTTTTTTATTTTCCTCAATCTTGTCATCGAGGTAGCTTTTTTCTGCTAACAGGAGCATGCTATTTACCTTGTTTCTTAGCTTGTTTTTTTCCTTTTCAAGTTTAGCTACGTGGGATTCGAGACCTTTGTTAAAACATTTGGCTAGTTTGATCCTACTTTTATGAAGCTCAGAACACTTTTTGTCTCTGACTTTCATGGCAGTAAGGATGTCCGAATTCATCCATGGTATCGAGCGGGTTTTGACCCTGATGGTTTTCATGGGAGCCACACTGTCCAAAATTTGAATGAATTTGGTTTTGAAACTAAGCCAGGATTCGTC
The DNA here is from genome assembly GCF_963454915.1 of Gymnoscopelus microlampas. Taxonomy (NCBI): domain Eukaryota; kingdom Metazoa; phylum Chordata; class Actinopteri; order Myctophiformes; family Myctophidae; genus Gymnoscopelus; species Gymnoscopelus microlampas. The sequence continues at coordinate 8,047,232 of NC_139940.1, forward strand.
TACCTGTGTGCTGTTTAGAACGTCGGACCAATCCTGTTCCTCCAGTCTGTGATCTAAGTCCTCACTCTTATAATTTTTGAGGTCTCTGATTGTGACTGTTTTGTGGTAACCGGTCTTAGGTTTACGTTTCTTTCTGGTGCAGAAGATCATGTTGTGATCAGATATGCCACAGGTGGAAACACCACTATTTAGGATTTTTTCCTTGTCCGTTGTTAGAATGAGATCTATGGTAGTTTGAGAGGAAACACACAGCCTTGTGGGCTGAGTGATCAGCTGGTATCTGAAGACCTGAAATATAAAAGTACTTTACATAAAACCTAAAATAAACTACAATCAGCAAATATAATTATAATATAATTATTATATTGTTTTTATTTTTATTTACAGATTTTTTTTACTTAAAGGAGGAGTTCACCCCAACAAAAATACTTATTTTCTATCAATTGCACACAAGCCTTGAATTCATGGATTAATTTTTGTTTTTGTGGCATTCCTAAGACAATAATTTGATGAGCGTGTGTATTTCCGGTAGGAGACACAAATAATCTACTTTGTGTCTCCTACCGGATACATTAGCCGGTAGGAGACGGGAATCAAATTATTAGCTTAGGAATGCCACAAAAACTAAAAAGAATCCATGGATTCAAGGCTTCATAGGGTGTG